>NW_011948417.1:5200591-5209647 GCF_000503995.2 Ceratosolen solmsi marchali
CACATTACTATAATTCTTTTGCTTCTATTCAAATTTATAATCTATGTAATTAAATATGATGACTTAGAAAGTCTTAAAATCTCAATTAATATTATTAACATAATTCATTGAAGTTTGTTTGTAATTTAAAGAAAACTAACATTCTTATATGTGTAAATATGACGCTGTGAATTGTCAGATTATAAATCCAAGTATTATTGACGATTCTAACTATTGATAATTATGATAAGATAATATTATTATCTATCCAAGTAGAATTAATAATTATATATACAGTAGGTAATTATAATAAAATTAAATAATCTTTGACAGAATATAAAAAATGCAATAAAAAATAAAGAAAAATGTTAATTATCTTTACAGAACTTTTACTTTTTCATTTTATATTACTATATTTGTGCAACTTTATAATAAATGTGAAAATAATAATGAATACAATTATAATTTAATATAATTTAAAATATATCTCGGTTACATATGAGACTCGGAATGTTTGTAAACATTTCAAAAACAAAAAATTCCATCTTAACATAATTAGTAATTAGTCTTAAAATTTTAAAATTTGATTTATTACTACTTAATTCGACTACATATTTTTATTGCTATAGATGGCAAAATATCAGTCCTGGTATTATTATAATATTTTAATGCCACTTTTATCTACAAATTAATGGATTAATAATTAAATTAAAACTAAAGGCTTACTTTGATAAAAACTAAATATTCCGGGACAAGTATACCAAACAAATGCATTTGTGTCACAATTAAGTAACTATCCAATTTTATGTCATTACGACTTTTCAATACATCAATCGTCTATGCGATTCCTTCTTGTTAACCACAATTTTTATTAGTAATATAAAATTAGTGTGAATCTTTGACATAATTGTCGTTCAGTAATTTAGAATCAGCTTCTTTTAATAAATGAAACTAAATCGTTGGTCCAAGATTTGTCAATAATCATAATAACGCATCTTAATTTTCGCATAATGTTGCATTCCTATAAAATGAGATCAATATACCACAAATTATTAAAGGTTCTGTAAAGCTATGAAAATAATTTTTTTTTTTTTTTTTTTTTTTTTTTTTTAATTGTTGAGATATATCAAAATGTAGTTCTTAAAAATACGAATTTTAATATTACGAATTACAAATGAAATTTATGAGAGCACATAGAGATGGATATGCTATCTAAATAAATATTTTACTTGCATTGAATGAATTAATAAATCATTATTTGAGATTAAAAATAAGTCGACATTTGTTGATTCTAGTGCTACCATAGTTAAAATACTAATCTTTTAGCTCCAATAACTCTTAAGCAAAATAATAATTTATATGCCAAGATGGAGATCTGTTTATTTCATAAAAGCTCGCTTCATTAAAATTTTTATTCAAAATTATTATTTAAAAATAATGACGAAGAATTTATATATATATATATATATATATATATGTATACATATTGTCGACTTGCAATAAGTAATTAGCTAGTATGACAATATTTTAAGTTACTTATCACAACATCATTCCTGAGTCGACTTCCTTTGATTCATATGGTCTACAAAATTCTGATAATATTTTTGCCAGAAGATCTGGATCACTAATAACTTAATTTGCTAATACGTACAGCAGACAAAGTAGTTGCTTCTCACGTTGAATATTCGGATATCGAAAGTCTTGTCTTTTTGCATTCGCTGAATCAGGCCTGAAGCTATGAACTGCTCGCTTCGACAAATCAGGCTATAAAACCTACAAGATTCTGCGTTCTACGGCCTCAGCAAATGCTACTCTATAGACAATCGGACCTGTACCATTTCATCCTAAGTTATCTGTATTGACACAACATCGTCATCGCCGATTCTCAATTATAATTTATTGTATTAATTACAATTAAAATTCGTTTAATTATAATTAGGATTCGTAATTATAAGCTATAGTACCGGCTAGAATTAACCGTAATAATGAAGAGGATTGACAAGAGTAAATCAGAACGCTGATGCGTTGAGGCCTAAAAGAAGAGTGAAGAGGAATGTGAAAACGGCAAAAATAAAAAAATAATTTTCATATCTTTTGATCCTAGCTCTTTTAAACTTTTACAAGAAAGCTTTCTTTGAGTTGCCGATTTACTAGAGGGCATTCAGCTAAATTAAGTAGATAATAAAGTAAGAATCGGTTGGTTGTCTTGATATTTTGAGAAACGAGCACAATGATTCCATACCTTTGAGTATATAATTTTGTTAAATAAACAAAGTTTAGGAAATTTTTATAATTTTGATTTTATTAACGCATTTGATATTGTTTACAAATTGTTTTGAGTAACTAAATCCAACTCTAATACAAATGCTTTTTAAGAACTTGAACATTTTTACGGTAATAATATTCATAATAAGAATATTGCTAAGAAAATTATGGCATTGTCGAAATCCCAAAAAGTAAAGGACATTATGCTTCACCAATTTAAACTGCAGATGTTAATTGCTCCAATACATTGGATATATGTGAGCTACACATAGATTGTAATCATAAAAATATAAATTATTTCCAAATGAGTTTGAACGTGCGTCCTTGGATTCAAGTCTGTCACGATTGGGGATGTGATCGGTAAATCGGAAAATCGAGAGACTAAAGGGACGGGAATTTTTTTGAAATATTGCATTTCATTGCATTCCAGATATTCATGATGCGCAGCTACATCGAGTTAAAAATTGTTGCTAATGCGCATTTCAAATTTGAGTAAGAGAGAGTTTGTATTCTCTCTAGTTAAAATTACGAAATTAAAGGGGTTTTTTTTTTTTTTTTTTTTTTTTTTTTTTTTTTTTTTAACAATACTCATATTCGACGGCCCATGCTCGAATAAAAGTTTTAATAACTATTAGTTTTGACATGTGTTAATGTTTTAATTTTAACTTAACATTTGAGTTGTTAACATTTAACAGTTGCCTTTATGTTATCAACAAATATTATAATATCAAAATAAATATAAGTATGTAATAATAAAACTGACGTTTTATCTTAAGAATAAAACAGTTAGTTCAGATCTTCATAAAGAATAAAGAAATTAATTCTAAAATAATTATTTAATGCCACGATAACAATAAACATCATGTATGTCATCGTTAATTGGAACGATTCATTTTCCATTAATTTTACTAATAAATGTCGCCGGCTTATTAAACCCACTACGTAAGAAAAATGACATTCTAAACGATATTCAAAATAGGCAAAAGGCTTCAAAAAAAAAAAAAAAAAAAAAAAAAAAAAAAAAAAAAAAAAAAAAAAAAAAAAAAAAAAAAAAAAAAAAAACAGCCAAAGAGGTCAAAAACAGAACCTGTAGAATTTATTTAGAAAAATTGGACTAGCGCATACTTGTTGTCAGACATAACGAGATTTTCTCTCTTATATCCCTGTATAACTCGGCTTTTTATTTATTAATACTGTAACTAAAAGTAATAAGTGCTTAATAGATAAATAACGACACGAATTAAAATTTTAAATTAATATAGAAATATGTATATTTTACACTGATTATTAATTTTCTTTTATTACATCCTGCAAATTTGGGCCTACGAATTTCAAAGGAATGTTTCATGTCATTTTCTATCCAATCATAAATTGTAAAATAAATGTTAATAATCTATTATAGTATCAATGTAGTTTATTGCATTTTTTATAACTGACATATATCTATTTCTTATACATAAGAAACGACAAAAGTATAAAATTTATTTTCATATCTGTAGGCTTAATGAGACACTATATAGTCTAATCAATTATACAACATTAAGAATAAAATTTTCGAATTTTTTAAATTTAGATTTTTCTATTTTATAACAAGTATTCATTATAAATTCTATTACGCAATTGATTTTAATATACTTTAGCACAATTACTTTAAAATCGTATATTATAGTATTAATTGATTTAACACAAGAATCAGTAAAATTAATAAAATTATTAAATAGTTTATAATTTCGTAAACCAGGTCAAATTAATCAAAAAGGGACTATTCAATTTTTAATGAATTGTTGCTTTTCACTTAGCTAACGGTATAATTTTCAGTAAGCAGCCTAAGGTACTTCTACAAGTAATATTCTGCTCATTACTTGTAACAATTTTTTCATTAAAAAATTGTTCATCATTAGACATATTATATTAATACTTAAATATTAAAATTAATTTTCATTCTGAATTCTTAAATAGCTAACGATATTTATATTAGAAATAATTATAAAATATTTTCACTCATAATGCTAAAGCTTCAATAGAATTCGAAATAATGATGGTTTTATGAACAATGATTTGCCATGAGTAATCAATCTTTTTTTCATCTTTTTTTTTTCATAATAAAGCAAATAACGTCTTTCCGAAAATAAGTCTAGAATCAAAATTTAATTTATTAATTTAAAAAGAATTAAATTAAGTATTACTTAGGCAGTACGCAGTACAATTTTGACGTATTTTATTTCCCGTTTGCACACATTAAACAATCTATTACTGTAATATTCTATTCACAATAACAAAGTACCTCACATAAGATACTTCGATTTTCATGAGTACCTTCTCGAGTACCGATTAAAAATATCCTACGTATACAACACATCCTTTAACTTCTCTTACCTGTACTTTCTCCCATTCTTTCTCTCTCTCTCTCTCTCTCTCTCTCTCTCTCTCTCTCTCTCTCTCTTTCATTCTTTGCTTTGTTTTACATACTCTCTCAGAATAGATAAAGGATCATCGATATTTATGTGTATATTTTGGTGTGTGCGCGCGCGCGCGCGCGCGCGCGTGTGTGTGTGTCTGCGTGTGCGCGTGTGCGTGCGTGTCCGACTGTGTATACATACATACATGCGTACATACACATGTATATTCTATATACAACATATGCGCGCGCAATATGTATTATTAAAAACGATACTGCATGTAAGTGCGTCGTCGATGAAACTTCACTCAGCGTGCGTGTGTGCATGTATACGAAGCAGCGTGTACGTATACACGAAGCAGTGACCATACGAATGAGTGAGTGCGCGTATGTGTTAAAAAAAAAATAAAAAAAAAGTAAAAAAAAAGTAAAAAAAAAATCAAAGGCCTCGGTGGCGTGAAGTCACCGATTTACAAAAAGAAAGTTGGAAAAAGAGCGTAATAAATAAATCATTTAAAAAAAAACAGCAATCGATG
The DNA here is from genome assembly GCF_000503995.2 of Ceratosolen solmsi marchali. Classification (NCBI taxonomy): domain Eukaryota; kingdom Metazoa; phylum Arthropoda; class Insecta; order Hymenoptera; family Agaonidae; genus Ceratosolen; species Ceratosolen solmsi. The sequence goes on from NW_011948417.1 coordinate 5,205,770, forward strand.
AAGATGCAGATCAGGTAAAATTATTGAAAGATGGGGGACGACGCACACGCGCGGGACAATAAGAGAAATAAACATTCCGAGGCATCGAGACGTTATTTTGCACAATTTGGGCGTATCGAAGGTTCGCCAAAAGTTGCTCGCAGCCCTCGGGGCGCACGCGCGACATCCTTTGGCATTGGCTCGCTACCCTCCTTGTCGTGCTACTCGCTCCACGACTCTTCGGCGTCGGCATCCTCGTTCCTCGTCCTGCTCGTCCTCGCTGTCGCTGTGAGGTGCGCGTCCGGTCGCCGCCAAGTGACGATTCGTGCTTTCGGACCGTGCCAAGGGGTCGGGACTCAACCGAGGCCGGCCCATTGGATGAAGTCCAAGACCTCGCGTACCGGCACGTCCCTCGCCAGGGCCTTGACTCGCAGATTCCGGTCCTCCGTCAGCAGCACCACATCTCGCTTGACCCGTCGCGGCTGGCCCTCCTCTGAAACAATTTTAACAACGATCGCTTTTTCACTGGGCATTTGCTTGCCGAGCCGACCCTACGATTACATACGGCTCATTGGCAATGAGCTCAGCAGCTCTCAAAGATCAATTTTACGAGGCTGAGATCGAGACTTGACGGTCCGATAGGAAGAAAAGCCTCTTCCCATCCTCCCCCCTCCCTCCCCATCGTCCCATTCGATCAATCGATCGCTCGTCTCGGCGGACGAACTTCCACGGACTCGATCACCAATGATGGCCAATTAACAATAGGCTTCGCTCATCAGCCGCGTCAAGCTTTTGTTATCTCTGTCATTACCGACCATCAAATATCTCAATTATATCTTTGATAATTCAATATAAATATAAATACAGTTTTATATGTTTATATGAAAAAACGGCCATTTGACCCTTTTTTAATACGTATTTTTGTAAAATCTAGATATCAAGATGTTGTTTTAGCCTAAATGAAGAATAGAATAGATGGCATTAATATACACATTTTTAGAAGAGTATTTAACTAATTCAGGACATTATTGTTAGATTCGGATTATATAAATATTGAAAATATGATACGTCGTAATAACGACTGTTACAAATTGCCTGGCAAATGAATTTTATCTACTTGCACATAAAACAGAAAGAATTTGAAACACAGTTTTTATTCCATACTTTATAACTATGCGATTAACAATTAAAAAGAAAAAAAAAATGAAATAATTAGAAATAGTAGAAATCGATGCAAACTCACCGGAACTAACTTGATCCTTGTTTGATTTGCATAGACTCAGGCACGTGGCAAGGATTCGATCGTCATTCCTTGTTAAACAATCCTATAATAATAATAATAATAATAATAATAATAATAATAATAATGATAATGATAATGATAATGATAATGACAATGATAATGATAATGGTAATAATAATAATGATAATGATAATGATAATGATAATGACAATGATAATGATAATGGTAATAATAATAATGATAATGATAATGATAATGATAATGACAATGATAATGATTTTGTGTATTAAGTAAAACGTTTATATGTAAATTAATATGATTATGAAGTAAATTATAGTAATTAATACTCGCTGATATTTCAAGAAACTACGTTGTAGGGATATGCGTATGCATGCACGCGTGTACCTACATACGGACAATAATTATAATTCAAGTACCAAACTATCTTACATACAATTACGTATACTAATTTATATGTAACTCGCATTCCAAATGCGCTAATGGATGAATGAGTAATTAAAATAGCATGGCTGTGTAAATAAATAAGCGCAGCACTTGTCGGTGCAAATGAGATGAATAATTTTTACCTGACAGACATCTTCTTCTACTGTAAACGAGCTAGAAGGGAGAATCGTTCCTCGGGTGGTTAGGCATCTTATCGCTGGATTTCTGCTCCTGGCGAAGGCGAGACCGGCCTTTGCGTTTTCAGCCACTCGCGCTACGTGTTCGGGATTCAAAGCGGCCCTCGACGTCGGACCGCTGTCCCTCAAATCAGCCGATCCTCTTGACAGACCCTCCAATTCGTTTAATACTGAAACGTAATTAAATACAAATTTTTTTTTTCATTATTCATTGTCCTGGGGTTAAAAGTGAAGATTTTTAAGTATACGAATTTACGGCTTCAATTGAAATTAAAGCGAATCATATAGTAGAGTTTTGGGAATGCGAAGACAATTTCGACAGATATACGAAGGTTGAGCATTCGCGACTCTAAGAATAGTGCAAATCGCCAAATTTCGAATATAATATAAAATTACTAAAGTCTATAAGATAAATGACAGGACATTTTTTAAAAAAAAATTCAAACAATAATGTCGTTCACGAATAATTTCATAATAATATTGTGAAAACTAATGTTTAATAAGAATCTTTGCTTATGAACAATTTGACACAAGAATTTCTCATACGTACGTTTCAATTTGAAGTTATGTGTGTGTGTGTGTGTGTGTGTGTGTGTGTGTGTGCGCGCGCGCGCGCGCGTATCGATTAACAATTACAATCTATTTATTAATATAAATGTTTGCTTTTTGTTTTTGTGTTTTTTAAGCTGAATATTATATTGTAATAATGTAGCCATTAAATGGGGGTAGAAGAAAAGTAGAGATAAAATTTGCATAATATATATGAAAGGTTGAAACAAATATAGAATACGAAAAGAAATGAAGAAGAAAATTGAAGAGTACTCTGAAGAACTCCCCGAGGGCAACTTATTCAAATAGTTGAGCAATTTTCGAGTTTTCCTCGGAATATGCTTGGACTTGTAAAAATATTTCTAATCTTATAAGAATATATACTTTCTACGCTCGATTATGTTGTTCTACTTCATTGGAAATACAATTTCAAAAATATACAAAAAATAAACAAAAACAAACAAACAAACAAACAAACAAACAAACAAACAAACAAGACAAATGCAAAAAACACAAAGATGAAATTGTAAAATAACTTTTTATACGGAGAGAAAAAGAGATACGACAGATTTAGTGAGCTTATGATTTTATTCAATACTATTGTATTTTATTGTATTTTGTTTTGTTCTCGTGATAACTTGGTAGAAAAAAAAGGGAAAAAAGTCGTTCGTTCGTCATTATGCATGTCGAAACAATTTCAGAAATTTTCAAAATAATTTCTAAATGAGTACGAAGTATTCCTTAAAAGAAGCAATTTATATGAAATAATTCATGCTGGCGTCGTCACGTGTTTCGTCCTCCACTAAGAGGCATTTATACTTGGGGACGGGCGGAGGATTGCAGGACGAGCTCGCGAGTCCCTCGGTTAAATATGTGATCGTGTGCCGCCCCGCCCCCCGCTTCGACAATTCCTTTATGTCGCAAAGAGTAGAAGGAGCGAGAATAAAGATCCGAGAGAGCGAGAGTATCGAGAGATGGGGTAGAGAGAAGAGGAGGGGGAGGGGGCGAAGAGGACGGGTGGAGGACCCTTCGTCCGGATAAAGATTAGCGCTGCTTCGAAGTTGGTAACGTCGGCCGAGGCACGGGGAATCGTCGAGGCGAATTCAGTTTGCGCCCGAGAGCATTCAAAATTCATTCGCCTACGGTGCGCGCGAGCCTCGCCCACACGTGTTGGCATTTACGAGTCGGCGCACTTTTTTCTCGGCCCCGGAGCAACAGTCCCTGGCGGCCAGTCGACCTGCGCACTTCTTGTCTCTCGTGTGTGCTGCACACGACCGAGAAGTTTGCGTCTGTTGGCGCGAGCGCGAGAGAGCAAACTAGCCGTGAGAACCTAACTGTGAAGACTCACCGTTGTTCGTCCTGAGAAGGAGCAAGAGAGCGACAGTGGGACTTGGCCGGAGCTTGGCGAACGGGGGTCGGGGTTACGAGGATGGGGTGTGGTGGTGGTGGTGGTGGTGGTGGTGGTG
>NW_011948417.1:5209737-5256688 GCF_000503995.2 Ceratosolen solmsi marchali
GGTAGTGATGGTGGTGGTGGTGGCGGCGGTGGTAATGATTATGGTGGTGGGGGCATGAGATGAGATAGTGAGGAGAGCTCGGACGGACCACCGCGGGGTCGGAGGTCGCATACGGCTGATTTTGCACAAATCAGAAGCGTACAGATGCTCGGCCGTAAACACGTACCTATGAACGTTTCTTTATACTAAACGTCTCGAGGTGTACAGTATGCCACTTTTTAACGAACGGAGCTTAAGAAACGAGACTTGAATTAGGATTGAGATGCTGCGCTAAAATTCTCGAGTAAACTTACGGTCAATTGAGAGACATAGTTTACCGGAAGCCGAATCGGTTGGCCAATTTATGCATCGTTCCATAAGATACCAATGTACTTTTATGCTTATCTTTGGCGCTAATTTATCGCTAATAGAAAAAGAGTGCGAGATTTAAAGGTTTACAGCAATCTATTCGATTAATTTATTGTTATTTTAATTTTTAAATACTCGATTCAAGGAATAATTTCTTAGTTGAAGTAGTAGAAATGACCTCAACACTGAACATTTAACTCAATCAAAAATCTTCAATGATTAAATATCCGTTTATTTTTACTAAAATGTTCTTTTAACAGCATTCGTTTTTTAATCATTTAAATTTTTAATGACAGACCGGTCTGTATATTTTTCTCTTTGAATATTCTATTCATTTCTGCACCATGCATTTTTTTATTTAATGAATGAAAAAAGATTAAATTTCATAAATTAAATAAGTGTTTGAACTGTGTTTAAATACTTCTGTTTCAACATAAATAAAGCTTATGAAAACATTCTATTTTGTAATGATAAAAAATATTGTTAAATTTCTACGTGCCATTTTAATTATATATGAATGTGAAAAAATTGTATAATAATTTTGGCTAATAAGAGACGTTTAAATATAAGGGAGAATTTTTTATTGCTTCATTATTTCATTAATAAGTTTGAAATTGAAAAAATATTCACACTGTTCAACATCTAAAAATTCGTCGTTCATCTAATAAATTATCTGTTTTCAATTTTATCCTTCATAAATTGAACAATTTATATAGAATTTTTTTTTTTTTTTTAAACGTTTCAAATATATAAGGTGAATGAGAGGAAACTCTACATAGCAAATTTAATAATAAATCCGAACAAGTGCTTTTTCACAAAGCATAGGTTGAGCAACAACAACAAAAATCACACACACAAGTGAAAACCTTTCCATTAACTTTTCCCGGGGTATACCAGAAATTCTATATTTTATGCAAGCAAAGTTAATACATCGAAAAGATAAAATTCTTTATCGTCGAATTCACACCGATGACTGTACACATGAAATAAGACCAGAAGTCAACGAATACCGTTATTCTCGTAAATATGTATATTATATACGTTTTGCTTATTTCTTACGCATCTATGACGGCGGTTTGCCTTTCTAACTAATTTCAACTGTGACGTAATTACATCGTATCCTTTAAAAATATTAGTGAATAATCAGTGGGCCATAGCTAGTGAAGCTATTGAAAAGAATTTCTTTGTTAGATCAAAGCATTTAGAAGTAGATTTGTCCTATATTTACAGTATGTCGGTAATTTATTACAAAACAAAACAAAAAAAAAAATTATTCAATTGCTAAATTGCAAAACGTACAAATTTTATCAAAAAATGAATAATATGACAAACACAAATTTCAAATTAATAAGTAATTGTTGTATTAATATTATTTTTTAATTTTAAAAAATAATGTATATATATATATATATATATATATATATATATATGTTTAGTATTACCGTCGTATCGAGGATATATACAATTATTAATATTTATAATCATTCTTATCTCATATATTTTATATAAATTATATCAACGTATTTAATGTGTAATTAAAAAGTGTACTTTTATAATTTGTTCATACGGGGCTTTTCATAATTCATCCACAATATGTACATTACTGTTAGAATGAAAATTATTACAATATCAGAAATATGGTAATATTTTTATTATCTGCCACGTATTTAAGACAAATAAAAATTAATGTTTAGGGTAAATATTTATTTTCATTTCAAAACTGATAACATTTACTAATGTATGAAGTTCTTAACGTAATAATACATCTCTATCATCATCGTTTCTTTTCTGTTTTTATTTAATATAAACTGACTTGATTGGAAATATTTTAATTCATAGTCATAATTTAGAAAATTTAAGAGTGGATCGTTAATTTATTTATATGAATATTATCAAATACTATTGAAAAAGTCTTGAAATAATTCTCTCTATATAATTTCATATTTTTAATTATACAGATTGCATCTTGTATTTTGGTTTTATATATTTACAACGGATTTTCTTGTTTGAATAAACCTCTTTTTATTTAATAATTATTTTTTCATTATAAAATGTATTAGTTTTTTAATTCATAAAATATTCGACGAAAAAAAAAAGTTACATACGTATGTTCAGTGATATTCAATTATTTAACGACGATGACTATCAAACATTCATTAATTTTTGGATTAAAAGGCGTTATTTAACAAAAATTTTGGCTCTCGAGTGTTACCTATAAAATATTTAAATCATGTATTTGTCTGATTTTCCAGAATAACAAATATTTTCAGTGTAAAAAAAAAAAATTTCAACGAAGTCGATATTAACAAACGAATCTATGTTCCATGGACTGACTTTTTTCAACAATTATTAACTATCCGAATTCGATGCCGAACTATCAATTAATAATTATAACAACATTTGTAATATGAAAGCTACATGTTTACTTAGAATTTTATAAATAAATTGTGCTTTTTATTAATAAATTTGTATTAATTAGTAAATCGTATGATAAATTATCAATAAAAATCAGATTCCACATAATTGTTGTTATTGTTTGTTATATGATATTTATATAAAAAATTTATAGAAAAATAATTTTTGTAAATATATTAAACTTAATTCTTACCGACAAGTGGCACCATCAGATTATAAATTGGTTGAGCAACAGAAGTAGCTTTGACAATGCTTTGTAGTTGTGGCAGGTAATCGATAAAGCAGTTCGTATCTGGTACTAATTGTTTCGGCCTCACTTCAATTTCAACTGACAATGAAGATTTTTGTAAAATTGCCTGAAATAAAATACAACAGTTGCAATAAAAAATGTTTATTTTATATTCTATTTTCACACAAATTACTTAATTTTTTCTAGTTCAAAACTTATTAATTACTCATAATATTACTTATTAATGAAACATGTGATCGCTTGAAGCTTGTAAAGAATAAACATGTAAAGAAATAAATTTTTATAATATAATATGAGGAAAGATAATATGATGACGCTTCATTGTTAAAATGCTATAAACGCCCACATGTATTTTCGAACGTAAAGTATTTTTCTTTAATTGTTCAGGCAATATTATAAGAATGCAAATAAGCACATATGCATGCCAAGTTTTGTAAAAGATTGTAACACACGTCTTTTCGACTGTAACTTGAAGTGGCACGCCAATCAAACTTTTCAACGCTTACTTCTTTAAGTCTAAACTACACTTGAATAAGAATGATTTATATATACACATGCACACGCACGCGCGCGCACCCTTTAGTATGTATGTGGTCGAATTTAATCACACTAACGGATGGTTTCAACGCATTTATAATATGAGCCTCCGTTAATCTGCACGAATTGGCCTAATTCCAGATTACAATTGCACGTGTGCATTTGGCCTGGAATTATGATAGGTTATCATCTACTTGTTCTTTCACGATCAACATCAATTCAATCTTATTATTCTTTTTTTTTAATCATAATTATGATTGTGATACTATTAATATTTCATCAATTATTTTAATAAATCACATTTTCACTACGATATGATAAAAAAAAAAGAATTTTTTAATTAAATCATTCACAAATAAGAATTTCGATATTTTAAAAATTTAAATATTCCCTAAGAGAATGAGTTCATTAAAGTAAAATGAGACGTTAATTCTGAAATAACGTTAAATTTGAAACAAATTTTTTAAACAGCTATAAAATTCTTTCAAAAAACATACTATATATATATATATATATATATATATATATATATATGATGATCAAAAAGAAAAAAAATTAATTTATCTTAAAAAAGCACAATATTATGTATAATTTGTTAAAGAGAACCAAACTTTAAAGCAGAAATAGAATTGTAGGTGATGCCAAAAAATATACATGCGCAATAATGTTAAAGATCTTATTATAGCTAAAAAATATTGCCACTGAAATAAAAAATGATTGAACCAGTTCAAGAAAGTCGAACAATCGTACAGTGAACTAACTGTGTTGCCTAATTCTACATTCTACGGGCATCATGAGTTTTCAAAAGTAAAACTTGTACAGGCTATTTGTATTGTGCCGTTGGACATTTTGACCTGCTTCAAAACTATTACATTTCGCTTAGTCCTTAACTCTTAGTAACTAATAATTGATGATAAAATGTCATTATTCAATGACTTTATGAACTTTCGCATATTAATAGCTTTTCCACATTACGTCAATGTTACTTTCAATACACTAATTTCCGTTGTATTAACTTTTCACTTTATGTTTTTGCCTAATTAATTGTACAAAAATATTTTTTGTATTTTATATTAATAGTCAGTGGGCGTAAAATTTTTGATTGCATTTTAATTATTGTAATTATAATGACAATGAATATTTTCGATAAAATATAAATTATATAGCTGTCTATAACTAATTCTACTACTCAGAATCAATCATAAAATGATAAAGATAGCGGGCATAATATTTTTTGCGAGTATTTAAAAGCTGGCAAAGTGTATATAAAAGGAATCTTGTATTAATAATGAATTAATTATCAAATGTAGATTATTTTATTAATAGATTTTCACATGATTTTCTTATGAATATTATTCAATATCGAATGAGTAATTTGTCTACATGAAGAATAAACAATGTTATCTTTTGGCGATGAAAAAAATTATAATTATAAGACATACGAAGACTAAACATATGTTTTGTAGCAAATTTAGAATTTTAACATATGTTTTATAAACTTCATGCAAGGATAATAAAATACTCAGTGACTAAGGTAATTTAATGTAAATAAAAAAACTTAAAAATTAAAAATAAATTATGTATAAGTCAACAGTATAATAGCGATTTACGGTTAGAAATTGTCTAAATGCATTTATACGTCCGATAAACTGTAAAAATAAATTTTTTCGTCATTACACAAATTTTATTCAGTAATGAAAGGATATAAAACTTGTACTGCTTGAGAAACTTGATTTCGGTATTTATATATAACTCAAACATTTTAAAAAGAACGTACCAACGGTATTTCAAGAAAATCTACTCTGATTCATTACGCGAAAACCTGAAATTTGAAAATGTATGTATTCTACTTCTTCTTACAAAAAGAAGAAGAAGAAAAAAAAAAGAAAAAAAAAAAACAGAAAAAAAAAGAAAAAGAAAATTGAAATGATAAGATTATATAGTCTTAAAATACATTATTAAACACAAATCTAATGCACGTTTGAATATTCGAAAGAGTAATTTAAATTAATGTTGAAATATTATCAAATTTCTTTTATCCTAAGCATTCTACTATGCTTATTTAAGTAAAATACTGATATTATAGGTATAAAAATTATACGTATACAAAATTACATGTATAATATGCGCATGTATAAGAACTTATAGGATTCGTATGTATTCCCATTACAAGCATGCACGAGCTCTCGTAGGCATAACATTATATGTAGGAATGAGTCGTCCTAAAGGTCAATTATAATTATCGGTGAAAAATCCGATTGGACCAAAGTGTCGCCGTGCCGTATAATCAAGCCATGAGAAAAACTAAAGACAAGGTGACCTTCAAAATAGCCAGTAGCGAATGGGGGAGCGTGGGTGGAGTTTTGTATTAGCAGAAGGTTTTACATTGAGCACGCGTGAGAAATGTAGTTGAATCAGGCGTGCGCGTCTGCAACTTCCCATATTAAGCGAATGCCGATATATGTTGAGATGTTGAGGCTCTTGTTGCAACATGGTAAATGCGCGACACATTCGCGGTATCGAGGACAGGTTCATGTGCCGTCGCGTCGTAGTCAGAGGCTGAGCGCATTACCGAGAGAGAAAGGGCACAGGATATGTCAATGAAAGCCATGTAGGAGCAGTTGGGCGATCGAGTTTTACTTATATGCGCAATTTACTCTCTCGGACGTCTAGCTTTTATTTAATTATACTATTATTACCGCCAAGATATAACTATCCCAATATGTTTGAAGAACTGTAAACGATCAAGGCCATTCTTGCACTAGCCGTGTCAATAAAGTAACCGTAAAAGTTATTCCCGTCCGTTAATTTAAACATTTAATTTACATTTAATAACTAATTTCAAGATGAAGACGCTGCATCTTGTGAATAATAAAAGTGACCTTCTAGGACAATTTTACTATTTTCTTAATACTATTTTACCCAACATAGGGACTACATTATCCTTTCTTCCTTCCTCTCGTTTTTTTTTTTTTTTTTTTTTTTTTTTTTTTTTTACTATATGCCAATGAAAATTCATACATACTACAAACTTATGTCATGTCACTAAAAATCACTTTTACCGCTTAAAGCTTAAAAGCCTATCGAACTTTTTTCTAATTATTACAACCACATAACTACAAAATATGAAAATAAAATTTAATCAATGTAAATCTACATATTTTCTTCGTACTCTTATTTATTTTATTTTTATAATGATAAAATTAAATTAACCAAGCAGAATAAATATTATATATATATTATCTATTTCCAATTTTACAAAACTTTAAGTGAAACAAACTTTGATATAATAATCATCTATAATTTTTTATAATGGAAAAATGTGTAAAAATATTATTAAATGCGGAAGCTACAAAATGTGCATATTATTTATAATTTAAGTCAATTTATCAAATGTAAGTAATGATATTCGGTACGTTAATTCATTTTTATCATTACACAATTAAGGGAATCTTGTAAAATATCAAAAGACTTGGCGGTATCATAAATATAAATATCGCATAAAAAATGGAATTTTTTTTTTTTTTTTTTTTTTTTTTTTTGTTTCTTTTTTTTTGTCCGCTACATACAAAGTGAAGCTAATAAGTACCTCAAAAATATTTTTATACGCATAATCTTGAAGAAAAGTCCGTTTATTTTCCCACGAACAAAATCACACGCTATAAATAATAGCTCGAGGTAATGATGATCTTGCGAAAAAATGCTCGAATATCGAAAAGTAAAAAAAAATAATCTCCTGTAGTAGCTTTTTCAAGACAAGAATATTAAAGGGAGAAAATTACATGGGCCAATCAAGCATTTTTCGCTGCACGTGTACGCTCGACGTCGATGATGCAAGCTTATTCAATAACTTCCATCATGGAAATGTATTATCACGTTAATGATTAGTTTTATTTGAGGCGAAATTCAGTGTAGGGCTGGCTTTCTACATGGAGAATTCACCGATTAAGGAAAAAATATGAAAGAACGGAGCAAGTGAACAGAGGGTTGCAAAGCTTTTACGCATTCTTGTAGGAAATGTGGCTACTGACTTATAACTTGCCGAAGATTTTATTACCACACCGAGTTCCCTGGATTCTCCTCGCCAATTACCTTTCTCATTTCCCCTGTATTTTTGAGACAGTTGAACACAGTTATATCGGCTGCTGTCAATAGTTAATGACTCACAAAGTCATTACGAATATGTCTATTGGAAAATATAATATTCTTGTTGATGAATTTACCAAACAACCCGTAATCGAATACATTCCTGTCGTATCTATATGTTTTGAAAATATAACGAATGGAAGAGACTTTTTGTATACACACTTCACATAATTTAATTAAGATATATTTGGTACATACACTTATTTAATAATTTAAATTACAACGATACAATTTAATAGGATAATCGAGTCTTTGTGAAATAAACAAATCGAGCACGTTTCCTTATAATGTTTTTCTTATATTATTTAATACAGAATGCAAAACTTTTTTTGGAAAAAAATTTTATTTATCATTTTAATGCTATCTTACCCTTTTAATTAAATATATTATATATATATATATATATATATATATATATAATACTTTGGTTTTTAAAAATATTTACTTATGTTTGTTTTTATTTATTTATTTTTTTTTTTTTTTTTTTTTTTTTTATATAAACTACAATATCTATAATAGTAAAATTACCGTCTCTTTTAATTTTGATATAAAACTAATATGTACACCGTATAGAATATGCAGTATAATAACGATAAACAATTACTCTTATATGCTTCACAAAATAGAAGTTTTATAAATGTTTCCAGTTAGATTATATTATGGCAAACTAAATAAGTACAGTAACTTTTGAATCATAATTATTTAGAAAGATAAAATTCTTTTCGCACAGATTCAAACGTCTATTCAGTTTTTTTTTTTTTTTTTTTTATATTTATCAAAGCTTTAATGTAGAAAGTAATGATTGAAAAATATACGCGAACGAATATAAAATAGTTAAATTGAATTTGAAATAAACGATGACAGATTAGTATATTGCTATTAATGAAATTTAAATGCATTCACCATTTACAAATATTATTAATATGCAAGGCTTACTTTTAAAAATTATATTAAACTTATAAATAAAAAAAGTTACAAAGATCTTTACATTTTTGTATTATTTTTGTATCTACTATAAGCTTATAAAGGCAAAGTAAAACCACGAAGACCGTACTCTTTTCTCGTATCTCTCTCTCTCTCTCTCTCTATCTCTCTCTCTCTCTTTCCTTCACTATCCCTTTCTTTATCTGCTTATCTACCCATCATTACCTCCATCTCTGTTTTGAAGTAGGAATGCTGTGTTCTTCCACTCTTATAAAGATGATACATACTCTGAAAGAAATGCGAGTTTGCGAAATTTGGTATAAGTATTAAATAAATAACCAATTTTACCTAAATGCTATCATAGAAGTTCTCGAGTTTCTAAATTTCAGGTTTGTAAAATCGACCAACCATACAATTGCATCATATTAACGATAAAGATTTGAGCTTCGATAAATCAAAAGCATAAAACTTTAGATATATTCGAATAGATTTTCATGTGAAATAATAAATATCTATTTTAGGTAAAAACAAAAAAAATGCATTTAATCATATAGTTAATCTTATTCTTTGAAACACTGCAGTAGCCTTTAAGTAAATAAAACATTTTTTATATTTCATCAGATGGAAGGAACAGCTCATATGATTATAAATAGCAATCAACGGATTATCACTGATTTTCAGTTAATAATTTCGATGACAAGTTAATTATTATACGAACAACATATCTAATCAAATACAGTATTTATTAATAAAATAAAAACAATTTAATAAAAATTTCAAGACTTTAATTATCATATCATACTAACCATATATAACTAAAGCATCTCACAATAAGATTTCATCCCAGTTTCTTAATACGAATTATCGATATAAATCGTAAAAAAAGGTATCTCATCAACTAGATTATAAGCGAGATAAAATATACTTAAATACAAAATGCAAGTGTTGAAGAAGAGTAAAATAAATAGAGGCTTGAGAAAAATATTAGAAAATCAATATTATATAAATATATATGTGTACATAGAGAGGGAGAGAAAGAGAAAGAAGGTGGTACAAACTTTGAATAAGAGATGTGACAGGTGTTTGAATCTTTTCTTTGAGTATATTCTCTAATATTATTAGTTTATTTAATTTTAACGCGCACATTTGCCATTCTTTCTATATAATTTGTATATTAAAGAGTAAAAAAAAAGTAGTTTACTAGAAGAAGATGGAGTTTGCTGTTTCGTTGTGAGAAGAGTAAAACATTGACATTGTCACATGGAAAGTTCCATCTCCTTCTATTTCATCCTTTAATATACGTCTCGCTGAGTCTAAATTCTTTTGTTATATTCTGTTTTCGAAGTAGGTTACGTATATATACAGGGTGTATATATATATATATAATATACCTATGCAGTAGTAGCGTAGTGCTCGAAAGGAATAAGAAGATGTAAAGGTAGACGAGAACCAAGAAGACTAATACTGTGAAGATTCTTTGCTCTGTCAATGCCTGAGCTAATAAAGAGGGAGGTAAAGATAGAGAGAAACCTTGCGGTGTTCTCCCGTCTTCGACGAGACTGGAATTTTTATTCTTAAGAGGCAATCAGCGCTTTGGCGATTTGCAGACTCGGAGATGGGCCCCAAGGTGTTGCACTAATGATGATCCCCTCGGATACGGTTCGCTTTGCTTTGGATTCACGCATCTTGTTAATCGAGATACGGTTTTATGTGGATGGAGATCGGTAGAGTGTTAAATTACATCTGATGGTTACGTAAGGTCTGATGGACATCTAAGTACTTACAAATGCCAACATGTTTAATTATTTTACGATGGCACCATTGGAGTGAGCTTTGAAGATATTTTATTAGATATTATTCATGTGTTATAAATGTTTGTCGTTTTTATTTTTTTATATTTTACAAATTTCTAATATCAATGATATGTTTGTTGCACAGTATATATATATATATATATATATATATATATATATATATATATATATATACATATATATGTGTGTATGGCATGCATTTGCCCTTTCCACGGCTTAACAAAAGTAATTTATAACCCTATAAATCCTATATTTATGAACAAATTTGTTATATTATAAGCATCGATATTGTTCTTAAAATAAAATCTACAAACTTTATACCATAACATTGCTTTATTTAAAAAAAAGTGAAATTATTTCAGTGATAAGAGTTAACATAAAAAGTATAATGCCCGAAGTTTTTAGCCGCAAGAGCAAGTTAAAGAAAAATGTCCATGTGGCAAATTCTGCGTAATAAGCAGCTGTAATAAGGGGCGATGGAATCTGAAAAATTTCTACTTGTACACATGTTTTACGTAACTGGCGTATTTATATTATTGGCTAATTGCATTTTACACTTACTTGCTCTCACTTGCTCGTTATATTTTTAATCGACCCCTGATTGCTTACTATACTTTCACTCACAATCTTTCGTTCAATCAAAATTGTGTACTAATATTTTTTGTTCAATAATCAAATTATAATGATAAACGATAATGAATTTATTTTATAAATTTTGTTAAATCGAAATAGACAATTAGACAGAACTCACTACTACGGCTAACTAAATTAAAATATAACACACAATCATTTACTATTGTCCATCGTATAATGATCATTAAAAGTAAGTATGTCTAGAGGGTAAACAAAAATGTCATTAAATCAGTTAATTAAAAAATCTAATCACATCAAAATCGATGTTATATTTGTTTTATGGCACTAATTTGCGAAATCACTCGCTTGTAATTATTAAAAATTTATTTTACAACTTGCATATTTTTATAGTGTTTTATAGTATTTTGATAATTGCTTTTTATTTTAAAGATTCTTTTTTTGTTTTTAATTAAAAGAGGCTTTGAAAATTCGGATAAAAACAAGTACCCGTTTAATCAATAATTCTTTCTTAATGCAGAGTTTCTAAAACATATATAATATACATTAATGCATTAACATATTAGTTTAAATTCATTCAAAGTTCGGTAAATAAAAAAAAATGTAAAATATAGGACTTGTGATAATAACATAATACAGAAAGCATAATAAAAAAAAGAATTTAAAAAGGCCTTTAAAAAAAAAGAATTTAAAAAGGCCTTTAAAAAAAAAGAAAGAGAAAAAGGGAAAAAAGGGGGGGGGGGAGGTGGGCGATGTTCGTTTGTACAATGTGTCTTTCACTGCACCAAGTGAAAGAAAAGTTAAAGCACAATGATGGATAAAGAAAGGCGCATCCTCATCCAATTCGTGTTTTCAGTAACATAGAGAAAGGAAAGTGAGATAGATGCGCCAAGAGGGTTAGAAGAGAGAATAGGCATGGCTTCTTTGGTCTCAGTTCAGATTGGCGCGTGAAAACGTGAGTGACACAGAGTCGCGTATGAACTTGCACGTATATCGAACAACAATCCAAGTCCGCCTCCCACGGGACAAGTGACGACAACTCTCTTAATGTCGGGGAAATTGAAGACACCGTCGGTGCGCGACTCGCGAACCGTCGCATACGCGTATATTATAAAGAGAAGGAGAGGAGCTCTGGTCGTTAGTAGGCAAGGAAAACAATGGGCGCAATGTCGGAGGTCGACGTGTCGCATCCAACTGTCGAGGAGCAGATCTCAGGCTTCCCCGCGTGCACGTACACACAAAGCACGAACTTAACTAAGAGGGAAAGGGTCCTAGGAAGGAGACTCGATGTTTGCGTTATCTCCTAGTAGCAGACGAGTCCGTTGACTCCATTGCTAGCGAGGGTTAGAATTGCAAGAGGGGAAATCCCGAGAGACGAGTGCCGACAACGGAGAGGGGCGCAATAACTTTTCCCCTATAAAACTTTGAAACAACAAAATATAAGAGATAGATAGATAGATAGATAGATAGATAGATAGAGAGAGAGAGAGAGAGAGAGAGAGCGAATGAGCGAATGAGCGAGCAAGAAGCGGGGGGGGGGTGATAAAAACAGAGAGCAAAGTAAAAAAAAAATCAGCTTTTAGAAGAGGTTTGTTAGGGTACTTCTTATTTCGTATTATTCTTAACGAGAAACACCCACCCACCCCATTGATTGCACGGTTTTATCATGGAGATAAATTCTTTTTTACATTAAATTCACGCAGGATACGTATTATTTTAAAGAATAAAACTTACGATTTTGTCCAATATCACATTATAAAAGAATCTTATAATTTACTTAATCTACATTAATTTTAAATTTACTATTTTTCGTAGTTAAAAATATAGTAATTTATATTAAACATTTACTGCTTTTACAAATTCCGTCTTGATGTATAATTTTACTATAACAATAATTATATTATTTAATAAATTTTTTAAAAGCTATGAGAATAAAGTAAAACAAAATAAATATCAAAAGTTTTTTGTCCACAAAATATTTGACATCGTATTTAAAAATATAATTCAAGTTTTTGTACTTTCAAACAAAAATTGTGTATTTTAATATATAGACGCAATGATTAAAAAAAAAATGAAGTATTTCTGAGAGAATATTGTAAAATTTATTTCTGAGTATTGTAATGATTCCATGAATTTTAATGTTGAAATACAATATCAATATATTACAATTATTTTATTATAATTTTATATAAAATATACATGATTTTCTCGAATGCTACATTTCGACATGTAAAAACATTGGAAAAACTATTAAACAATGCAGAATTCATTGTTTATTATAAAAAGAAATTGTGTGTTTTCTTAAATATTTCCTAGAAAATCATATAAAACAAAGAGGACGGATAATAAGAGAACGTATCGAGACGAAGAACAAACTATATGAAAATAGTTTGAGAGAATATCATTGTGTTTTCGATCTCTTTCTCCCTCTCTCCCTTTCTTATTTTTCGTTTTTTGATTCATTGTCCAGCGATTTTCTTATGATTGCTGTTTACCCATACAATTTTCCTAGAATTTAACAAAATATCAATGTTTAGAAGATAGTATTTATAAAATTTAATTAACGAACGTAAAGGTGAAAATTTTTGAAAAATAAGGTAGATCCAGTGAAAGTATAGAGCTATGAATTCAAAAAAATATATTCACGCAATTCATCAGTTCTGCAGTATGAGATAAAATATAATTTATTCAAGTTAAAATAAACCTAACGAAATATTAGATTTATATTTTACAATTGTTTATTGCATACAAGCATATTAAAAATAATGGTATTTGACACGCAGCGATGCGTTAAGTACTTGAAATATTTAAAACTCAAACTTGAGTGTAATTAGTTTTTATCTATCAAAAGAAACATGAAATTCTTAAAATATTTTTTTTTATACTTTATCACGCACTTCAAAAGCTTCTTAATAAATAACAGTAAGAATTCGTGTCTCTCCTCTCCTTCATTATTAAAATATTTTTCCGTCTCGTCTAAATATCTATGATCTAATAAAATAATCTAATACATAATTAGTTATAAATTTGGCTACGCTCATCGTAGCAAATGCGGAAAATTATTTTCCCCTACATAAGCTGGCTAATCCTTTTATACGTTGCTGTGGCACTTTCCACCGTCGTTATTACGCAGTAACTAAGTTAGACACTTTATATATGCGTCGGCGCATTAGATTATGGAATTATGTAAACGTCGAGTTTTTAATAGGATTTCTGGATTATGATATTATAGTTTCATGTCCTATATAAATATAAAATATTTGGATTATAAACATTTGTCTGTGAATGAAAATAGTTTATTATCGACGATAGAATTATAAATTTGCAATTATACGAAGAAAACTGTTGCATTACCAATTAATTAGTTTTAATGATTTCGATTGAACAATTTTGTTTATACTATAAGTGATTTGACAGTGTAATATTAATTATAAAACGCGACTGTGTGTGTAAAAGATTTACTTGAAGTTCTCAAGCATAGAATAAATATTTCTTCTAGAATCTATAAATAGTTGGAAAGAATTTTTCAGCTAATTGTTCTCCTACATCATACATTATTAAGCGAAACGATTAACAAAGAATAAGCCGTTCGAGTTGATAATTCGAGCATTCGTATTAATAACACTCACGTGCATCAAATGGCAAACCGAGTTTCGGCGAGTAAGTATGAAAAGGGGAACTCTCCTGGATATGTACTAGGACGACGGATAAATACCCCAAACGCATAATAAATCAACGTAATCCCAGTAAATCAAAAACAGATAGGTACATTGTTAAACGGGAGTGGTGAGGGGGGAGGCGGGGGAGGATGGGGAAGGGGGTGGTGGTGGTGGTTGGTTAGAGGCACCGACAGAATGATATGGAGATCAAGAACAATTTTGGAGCGACAAATTCACGTGTGCGCAGTCTCTCGTATCGAATAATATAATTGTGCTCACACTCGGTTGCATAGGCATGATTTTACACTGAAAATCAGGCCATTTGCAATCCATAGGGGCTTAAAGACAGAGAATATATATATATATGATTGCGCGCGTGTTCGTGCGTGCCTCTGTTCAAACGTGGTTGTAACCGTCGTAATGAAATCGCGTTCTCTCAATAAACTATCCTTTTGGTGAATCAGTGTTTGTTACGCATCGGCAAGCCAAAATCGACTTACCAGAAAATCAGTTCCTATTCGCATTCGTAGTCTACTCTAATTACTCATACTAAAACACGGTAACTTCGATCTTAACTTCGGCAAAAGTTTTTTATTCGTTCATTCGACTAAGGAGTTCAAGCCGATTGTATGCATATTTTTGCGTATTTATCGTATGTACAGTATATTGCTAATATGTCGTAGTACGCGTTAGGGCATGAGTTAATAAGCCAAATTACGATAGGACAGAAATGATTACTTTACAGAAATTACGTTTAATGTAGGAATAAATAGTTGGATTATTGGCCGATTGTACTGTACAGGTAATAGACTTATTCTCTTATAAGTCAATATTTAATTAATCGATCGCAACTAATAATGATCTAGTTGATCCCTGGGGTATTGTTATATCTTTCCTCGAATATACGAATGATTGTCGTCGTTAACGGAATGGAGAAAGGGACACGAAACGTCGTGTGATAATTGTTAAATAATACTTAAAGGTAATGTTTAATGTTCGTCTGTAAATTTGAAATTCTTTATTCTTTAACCGTAGACTAAAAATAAGTAAAAATACTTGAAATCGATTTATTTAAGAAGTAATATTGAAAAAAAAATCTGAGAATATAAATAACAAAACTTGTTTATTATTATGAATATAAATTGGTATAATTATATAACAAAATATTAATAAATGAAATGGTTTCACTAAAAATTTTAAATTATAATTACAAAATACAAATATAACTATTTCCTGTTTCTTACCTATCACTATCGTGACCTATCACTAAGAAAAATTTTATATATTTAAAAACGTCATAAATTTCTAAACATTTGTTAAGATATCTCTATAATACTTTTAGTAACTATTAGTTACTTGTTAGTAACTATTCTTCCTAAGTTGCTTTCATTGATATTTCTTGCTTGCGTAATACAAAGACATTAATGTTTATTCTGCAAATATTAGGATCCTTTTTATACATCTTCAATTCAAAGTGATTTAATAATCATCAACTGTCTCTATAAGTGTTAATTACGAAGATATCTACTTTGAAGTAATTAACTATTCAATCTTCCGGGTACTCATCTTTTGGTTTTATATGTGTATTGAACATGGTTATTTGACCTCTCTTTTGTACAATTTACTACAATAGTCTATCAATTATTCCATTAAATATTTATTTTTAAAGAGTAACCAATCAAAATACTAATAAATTTGTAAACAAAAATATTTGTAACGATGCCACCGCGTGCATATTTAACATTTGAAGTATATTAAAAAGTATAATATTGTTTCTTAATATTAAACTATTTATTTTTACGTAACCAAATATATATATATATATATATATACATACATACATACGTGCGTGTGTGTCAGCTTGTGCTTTTTGCATATGTGTGCATACATGTGCGTATATTACAAATTGCATATAAACATACATTTTATAGAAGTAGACTAGATTGTTCAAGTTAAAAAGAGATAGAGAGAGAGAGAGAGAGAGAGAGAGAGAGACAGACAAACAGACCAGCATAGAAAGTTATACATATAAGAAGAATACTGTGAGTGCAAGCACGTACAAGAGTGATTCTCAAAATTCAACAGTCACTTAAACACAAGCCACACCTCGAAAGACTTTAAAAACTAAAATCTGTCGATTTGTAAGCATTGCTGGATAAAGAAAATTTGCAATCAAACGTAGAACTCACGTGAACAGTTAAAATTTAATCATACAACAGTGTTGTACTGTAATTTAAAATAGCGTCACTAGTTTACATGGGAATGTTAATCATTAGTGGGACTATTACAAATCAATAATTAACTATTTTTTCAGTAAAAATGGATTATTAAAATATTGTTTATATATAACAGAAATTTAAGCGAATGAGATTTAATTGACATTTAAAAGACATGTAAAAGGCAATAAAAATTTCTCTAAATTTTGTATCAATAGTGTTTATTTGGATATTTACGGACGTGTAATTTATATATATATATATATATATATATATATATATATATATATATATATATAAGTTATCAATTTCTTTCTTCATACGTCTTTTTAATATTTCATGGACTTACATCGATGAAACTAAAAAAATTAAAATAAACAAAAAATATACTTTGCAGTTACTTTATAAAATTTTTTTCGCAAATTTCCATATATAAATTAGCGATAATAGGGATAAAGAGCGAGAATAGTAATTTAATAAATAACTATGGTTTCAAGGAGATAAGCGCGATTGTAATAAGCGCGTGAACGCATTATATTTATGATAAAATGGAATCGAAATTTTTCGTCGATATGAAAGGCGCGTGTTTATTATAACAGGGAGTCTTGCTGATCGTAAATCGCGAAAAATAATAGCAATGTCACGCGCGCGCGTGTGTGTGTATATATATATATATATATATATATATATATATATATATATACGTACACAGACGGAGGCGAATTGAATTTCGAGAGTCTACGAGGGGTTCACGTGGCTCTTTCTAGAATAACTGTGCATCTGCACGTGGAGCTTATAACAGCTCGTCCTCATGCTTATAATAATCATGATCTGGTGGATTTTCTTTGTTTCGTCTTATCGTACTGATCGTAAAACAATTACGTATCGACGGAAGAATTTTGTGGGAAATCCAAAACAATGAAATTACTGTCGAACGATTATAATTGAATTTCATTACAGTAATTATAATCATTATATGTTTATATTGCTAATTAAAACAGTATTATAAAAGAACCTTGTAAATTATTTAATATCCAAGGCCATCTATTTCAGTAGTGATCGAAGGAAGATTTTTTACTTTCTTTTACGATTCACACAATAGCAATTTAAATTAAAAAATATACCTATTCTAACTAAAGTAATGTAATTGTAATATCCTGATTCGATTAAATTATATTTGGCAAAATAATTTTACGTCCCATCGTTGTTATTAAAAGCAAGTATCTCTAATTGTATTGTGAATTAAGTGAGGCCCAATTTGTGCTTGAAACACATTAACGTACAACGCCGTATGTTAAAGAGCAAAACCTAAGTGCATGGCGATACGATGTTTAAAAGCCGTCATTGTGCATGCCAATTACCAATGTTTACAAAGTAAAATTTGACATGAAAACATCGTTCGACAATCGACCGACGATTGAATAACGTTCACCTCGAAATACACCTCGATATACACGTAGGAAAGCCCTATTCTATCTTGGATCATCGCTACGTAAATTTGCTTTCACCTACATAGCCAAACAGGTCGGGAGCTACTCGGTAATCCGGTATCGGTAATCCGGTCGTAGAATCCGGTAGTGGCCAATCGTATATCTCAGAATGTAGGGATTTGCCGAAGCCTCCCACGTACATTTCGCAGTGAACGACCGCGATTAATCAAAGGCCGAAAAAAGATAGTAACGTGAAAGAGGGGAAGGATGCGAAAGCGAAGCCAGTCGAGCACGACACGACCGCCCGAGCGGCGAATGATCATACGGGACGATTTCCCTGTGGCCATAGCCTTAGTGCGCCAGACTCTTATCATCTCAAGGGCAGAACTGGTTTCTCTCTGGTCGTTGTCACTTGCGACCGCGGAAAACGAAGTGCAATCTCAAGCAATAGGACTGTCGAGCGAACTGCCCGTGTAACTTGAGGTGCGAGGCCAACCAATGACTCAATCTACTTCTAATTTTATTTTTCCATCGCTTTTACCACGTGCAAATTTATCCAGCTTATTTCGCTTCATTCGCGTGGCGAGTAATGCAACGAGACTTTAGCTCGCAGCCTTTATTTCATTGTAAATTTAATACTGGTCAGATGTTACGTCGTTGGCCAAATAATTTATTACGACATTATGTGATAATTCGGTTGATAAACACTGACATTGAACGTTCGTTAAACATTAGTAGAATTTATAATGCAGTAAACTAAGTGCGCTTAACAAGTCATTGTTTTGTTGAATTTGACGACCATTAACCAAAGCTTTAGATAAATATATAGAATAATTTGCATTTTTACGAAACAAGTTTTATCAACTCAATCGTTATAATAATAATTTTATCTAAATGACAGTATAAAATATATTCGTTTTGCGGCGTCTAAATTTGAACTATATTTTACATATAACAAGAAATTTTTTCTTTATGCCCTCATGTACGAGGATTTATACTCTGGTGAATAGAGCGAGGTATGAAATTTTTTTTTTTTTTTTTTTTTTTTTTTTTTAATCTATGTATTTATTCGGTTAAGCGCCTAAACTTCGCATATAAATAAATGGAAAATTCATGTTTTCCGGATTATTCAGGACTTTTACAACGCCTTTTATAATAAGGAAAATAATAATACTACGCGATTTAATGCACGGCTATAAGATTTTTCTTTAAATATTATAATTTTAAAGAATAAAAAAAATCTTACGCATTTTTAAACGTTTATTATATGAGATTTTATACAAGGAAAATCTTAAAATACCTGATTTCACTTATTTGATTACTATATTTTTCAAATGAATATTTTTAAATTTCTCGCGTATATTTTATTTCGAACCTTAGTCAACATTATTAATGCAAAGAAAGTCCAAAGTTACATTATAATCTTAATCGATTAACATTTCACTGTGTATGTAAATTTTAATGTTTTGATGTTGTTTGTGAAAGTTTTAACAATATTTTTTAAATTGATTATCACAATGTAACAACATTTGTACAATAAAAATATTCTATGTATATAAAAACAAGTCATTTATTTACGCATAAATGGATTACTCATTATAAATATTTTATATACTATTTAAGAACACTGCCTGGATAAGCATCAAAAACACATTTTATAAATTGTTTACAAATATTCTTAAACAAGAATTATAAGTATTATTATAAAAAACATAATATTAAAAGAAGAAGAAGAAAAAAAAGTAGCGGATAAAATACTTTATATTAAAATTAATTGTCTTATTTAATTATTTTTGAGCTTCCAAAGACAGCAAAAATTGAAAAATTCAATACCCAATACAATTCTAAAAATGTTACGTACATCATCAAATAAATAGTATAATCAGTATTAAAAAATTTATTTTTTATTAAATTACTATTCATTAAACAGAATTATTTATTGAAAATAAAATTGCTCAAATAAATCAATTTCTAATGCTTAATAATATTATATGTAATGTTTAAAATTTGTTTATTTTTTTTTTTTATAAATAGATGATTATACATACTTAATTATTATATTTATCAATTCCGACTATCTAAAAACAAGAATGATTTTATTTATTGCTACAAACAAGCTTCGTAATTATGTTATTAGACATTCGAAACATTAACGATTAACGGTATAACGAACTTTAAAAATTATCTTAAATAAATACAAGAAATTAATTTGTCATGAAAAGCTAAACAAAAGTTGGTGCTGCGATAAATCAATTACTCTCTTATATACGTACACTGTATTTTGCTCATAAATCTCACTGCTGTTAAGTAGCTATGTCTCTCTCTCTCTCTCTCTCTCTCTCTCTCTCTCTGCCTCCAAAGATATAATGAATAATTGCCATTTAAACATTTTGTGCACATCATGAATTTTTTTTAAACTACCTTTATAAACTTTCATTGATTTAAATCTTTAAATACACTAAAAATTTAATAAAAATAGAAAACGCAGACTATGAAACAGATAATATTGATATCCGTAAAAACCAATGTAGGGGCACAAATACGTAGATAAATTTTTAAAAAATTGAGCGAGAGAGAGAGAGAGAGAGAGAGAAGTTAAAAGTAATTCATTAAGTATCACTCTTTAATTTTTTTTATTTAGTTACGGCGAAGTTTGTTCTTTTATTTTTTTTTTTTTTTTTTTTTTTTTTTTTTAAGCACAATTCATTCGCAGGAATCTTACGTAGCTTATTCCTTTTTCGATTTAAATTTTGGCGAAGGTCTGTGCACAGAAACACCGCGAGAAACTTTAATGGTCACATATATATTTAAAAGTGTGAATAATTGCCAAAAAGTGATGGAGCACATTTTTTATTTGTGATGAATTAAAGTGAATAAAAATGTTGCGGCAATAAATATAGCGTGACGTTACTTCATTCTAAAAATATTTAACTTTAGTAATTAAAAATAATAATTTTATATATAAACTATCTGACAAATAGCGCTAAATAATAAAATTGAATTATTTTAATGTATTTTATTTTATTAAATAATCATATGTTTTAGGTTTAAAAAGAATTAGATCGAAGAATACAGTGTAAAGATCTGATATATATGCAAGCAAACTTAATTTTAATAACTATTAATGACGAATCATTTAGTTCAATAATATATATGAAATTATTTTCCATAAATTGGTTTCATTCCATAAATCCTGATGAAAGGAACATACAGAAACAATAGCAGCTACCTATTATCTTGTTGTTGTTGTTGTTGTTGTTGTTGTTGTTGTTAATATTGTCAATAATCTAATAAATCAATAAATAATAAATTTAATGGGCATTGGTATGTTAATATTGGAGATGAAATTGAAATTAATAGTCTCTATCTAAAATATGCCTTCTCATACTGACTAGTCGAACAAGTAAATTCTACATCACAAACACTGAATTTTATTTCAAAATGTAAATTACTATAAATGTCAAGTTACGTAGAGCTGCCGAAAACGTAGAATAATGAGGTAATTAAAGGAACGAACGATTGGACAGGTATTTAATAAAAATAGCGAAATGAGCGTAAGCAAAAAAGAGACGGAAACTCGTGCGAAACAGTTATCGCATGTAAGAATCAGAGGTGCGATTCGTGTGCGTGACATTTCTATTTATAGAACGCGTCGCCTTCTGTTGGAATCTGAGCACGAGCTAATTTTAGATGGGTATCGCAGTTGACTCCTCCCACGAATGCAAGAATTCCTCAAGGAGAATATCCTTGTAAGCGGCGTGCCTACACGTGAAACTCCGCAAAAGCAACATGGGCTTTTATATACTTTTAGGTACGCATTTAAAGGCCTACAACATATAACCTGATTTTATTTTAAATTTTATTATTAGAACTAATTACGTAGCCGTTCCGTTGTATATTAAAAGAAAAATGCAGCGTGCTATCTTGCGTGCCGTGGAATTCTCTACGTGTGAAATAACTTGATAAAATAACTTAAGAAAATTAAAGTTACTTTTTTTTTACACCTTCAAGCAATAAATATAATTTATCTTTTCATTTTCCGCAAAGAATCTTAGTAAGAATGAAGGTAATGATATTTCATTCGCAATATATTACTGTTATATTATTTGTTAAATTCTTTAAATATATTTTAGAAAAATTTAAGATATGTTAATATGTTGATAGCACTCATCTGAATATAAATGCATATTGGCTCAAGTTTTGAGAGGAACTGATGTATTTCGTCTGAAATTGTTGCAAATCGTGGTTATCAAATGTTGCTTAAGCTTCAATTTTATTGAATAATATATTATATTACGAATATATATTAAATATCGATAAAAATTATACTGTATTTAAACGTAGTATACGCAAAAATTTCATCACTTGGTAAATTCTTCATAAATTTTCTAACTCATAACGTCATAATAAATAATAACAATAATGATTAATACTATTGTCGTTGTTGTCGTTGTCGTTGTCGTTGTCGTTGTCGTTGTCGTTGTCGTTGTCATTGTCGCTGTCGTTGTCGCTGTCGTTGTCGTCGTTGTTGTTGTTATTATTATTATTGCTGTTGTTGAGGTAGATATATTTAAAATGTAGTGCTTCGCAAAACGATGACAGTGGTCGGAAAGGTAAACAATTTAACTGAAAAATATATTCCACGTAGTGGCACTCGGAAACTCTTCCTCTTTTTTTAAGCCGATAAGCCGGAAGCTCTTTCCATGTTCCCGGTGCATAAAGACCGAGAGATATAGCTTATCACAAACCATCCATTTTCCAACGCAGTCAGATTCTCGAGTCCCTTCTTTTCGTAAAAATATAGTGCTCGACAAAAAAGCCGCGCGCTTCCTGGTAAAGTCAAGGTTGCGACGGAGACAAAAAGTGGGGTGAGGAAAAGGGATGAGGAAGGCGATATCTGCCACGTAACTTTCGAGCAGAGTACGAACGAAGCTGGGCAGGAGACGGGAGGAAGGAAGGAGCAGGTGGGGTTGCACTGATCTCGTGTAATTTCATTCGAGCCGTTCATTCGGCTGGACCCGCCGCTGTCCGTTATCTTCTTTTTTACGACTCGTCTTGTTGGAGCCTCTCTCATTATTTATCGCCGAACAAGATTCTCGATGTGCATAGTGTCGGGAAATTCAAAGTGACGAGTATATGGGTTATCACGAGCGAAATAAAAATATGCTGAGATTATTCCTGAGAAATTAATTTAGAAATAAAATAGTTCCATTAGCGTAAATAACATGTATTATGTTACTTAATCTTTTTTGTTTAGTTTATACGTATACACACACACACACACACACACACACACACACACAATATATATATACAATATAAAGTGTATACAATTTTGAAGATTGTAATGATAAATGAACGTTAGTGCATAATAGTAAATTAATAAATACCTGAACTCGTTGCCGATGTCTATCTTGCTTTCTTTGTCGTTTTTCCAACTCCTCTTTTCGCTCGATGAGTGATCTAATTTCGCCAACAGGAGCTGTCGTCGACGATGTTACACTGTCATATCCAGTATCTCCGATGGACAGCCTCGGTGAAGTTAAAACTGATTCATCCTCATCTTCGCTATAGCTTTCAACCATTAACTCCGAGTCGCTCTAAAGTAACATAAACTCATATTAATGAATAACTTACAGTCTTTCTCAGGTTATATTGATAATAGTAAATACACAAGTATACATAAATATAAGTTTTGTTAATTTAATCGTTAATTGTGCAATGTAATTGATCCAATACCTTTATTTATAAGTAATATTTTCATTCGTATAGATCATAAATTTTCCATAGCATATGATTAATTTTTTCACTAATTTATAGTAAAAAAATCTACCACGACGTTTAGCTTACATCGGCGTATATAAAACATTTACTATTACTATTATCATTGAAATAAAAAATTATAATATAATTGAACATTCAAAATGTTTAATTTATTTATGTAATGGAATATGAGAAATTACTAGCAAGTCGAGATATAAATTAATAATTTATAATCATTGTTACCTTATACTTGGTACAATTTATTTACTACGAAAAGTCAGGAATCGTATATAAACAAAGATTTATTATATAAAATGTTTATTTGTGAGACAATATTATTAGTTAAAATTCTATATGTTTATGTAGGACACCCCCCGCCCCTATCACTAACGATTAACGAGAATGCAATTATTATATTAACGCAAAAATTACAGTTTATGGAAGAAAAGGTTTGGCTGAGCCTAT
Organism: Ceratosolen solmsi marchali; assembly: GCF_000503995.2. Classification (NCBI taxonomy): domain Eukaryota; kingdom Metazoa; phylum Arthropoda; class Insecta; order Hymenoptera; family Agaonidae; genus Ceratosolen; species Ceratosolen solmsi. The sequence continues at coordinate 5,234,296 of NW_011948417.1, forward strand.
TTATCGGTTATAAATCAGGATAAAATCTCAGGGTTACCTTGTTCTCTAAAGTTACGCACCTGTTCTGGGGGAGATCCTGGGGCACTTGTGTTTGAAGCTTCGACGACGGAAACATATTCGCTAACACCGGTATCACACTTTTGCAATTTCAGCACCGGTGTCTCTAAGCCACAGAGGAATACTTGACCGAAGAAAAGAATCTTATATATCCTCAGGCAGACTTGAACTACTTCCTGCACCGATGAACATCAGAGAAATTTAAAGTTTGTAATTTATGTGTAATTTTATTGTGGCTATGGTGTTTTTTCAAGAGGTAGATTAGCCATTTAATGAATATGAAATTGATCGGGGCTGTTTACTCTAAGAATACTAATTTTCAACGAATCAATTTTATGATCGAATAATTTTCATTAATGAAAAATGTTAAAATCTGCGGTGTGCGTGTTTATGCTCTGCATATATGCTTTAGTCTAAATTCAATTAGTGTTCGATTTATGTTTTTTTTCTTCTTCTTCTTCTTCTTCTTTTTTTTTTTTTTTTTTTTTTTTTTTTTTCCATTCACACGAGTACTATGTTACAAGTTATTATAAAAATGACATTTTTTTGATCGATTTATCCAAATATAATTTTACTTAATTTTCAATTAAAAATCAGTCTATTTAATATTATAATAAACAATATTATATGAAAATATTTTTTATATTAGAAAATAATGTAGTTGATGTTTCTTGAGTTTAACAACTTAAAATTATTATAATTACCGATAGTTAAAGTTTATTTTTGGAATACTAAACTTTATTTTTAAGTGGTTTATAATTCTTTAATAGTTTTATTCAAGCTCATTTTTCGATAATTAAATCTGTAAATTATATATTATTTAATTCGTTTTTAATATGCCTATTATAAAAGTGGTCACTCACGATCTCTTTATACAAATTTCTATAACCTATTGAGATATTTTTATTCTATTATTTCTGCAAATGTGAATCAGATGGAATTATTTACCTTCTTATTTTTGTGTTCTATTTGTATAAATAACTTGTATATTTAAACACACAACGTTACGACAATACAACAAAAATTATTTAATAATACTGTAAGTATAAGAGGCATATGCGTAGAGAAATTAAATATAATTTACTTCATTATTAAAATAATAATTAAACTTGTTATTATCGGTAAATAAATAATTTTCGAAGAAATGAAAGAAAACATTCTTAAAAAAAAAAAAAAATTCAAAGCTTCCATTACAGAAAATCAGTTATTCGATATCGGTAATTATTAAGTAGTAATAGTTACTTTATTATTACTAATCACTTGATGCAATATTAAAACTCCTAATGCATAATTATACTTAAAAGCCGAAGGAATGGTATGATTAAACCGTCTGCAGTTGATTATTAAAGTCCTCATTACCGAACCAAAGGAACTCGTTGAAAAGAAGCAGAGATGGAGAAATATAAAGAGCAAAACAAACTTACCATATCTTCTTTCTTGTCAGCGTAAAAGGGATCGTGTGGATTCGACATGAGTGGTGTGAATCCAGAAAGTGTTGTGTCCTCCGGCAGTTTCACGTCCTTTAATTCTAGAACAAATACATCGAGAAAAACAATGAAGATTTATTATTGCAATTATGAATTTCGTACGTGTTTGGTTAATTTACGTAAAATATCACATGAAACCCTAAGACTCTACTGCAAGAACAGAGAGTAAGAGAGAAAAATAGAGGGAGAGAGAATGTTATAACAAGTCGTTGGAATATTAAATATTTCTAAAACAATGATTAATTATAGTAAAATAATTAAGAATATTCATCAATATCACTTTCATTACTTTTATAATTAACTTATAAAATATGCATGACTTAACGATTTATTATGGAATGAAATTTCTGGAACTCCAGCTGTGTATCCACTATATTCAAATGTACATTAAATTGAAGCAGTGATAAATGACATTTATGTTCGTTTACGTGCATTCCTTTTTCGAAAAAGAAAATATTTACAAATTTAAGTCAGTTAAGTAAATTTGCTATGAATTTTTTTTATTCCATTATAATTACTAACTACAAATCATTACTTAATTTGATTATAAGTAGTAACATAAATTATGTACGCACATTAACTTATTAAGGCTAATAAAATATAATAATATTTTTACAATAGCTTTTTAATAATTAGTTTTTGCTTAAAATTTTTAAGTTAAAAATAATGAATTCATATACTTTTAGCTCATTGTTGTACAGTTAGACTATGGTAAACTTTATATCTTTAAGGAATATTCGTAAACATTTATCATAAATAATTATATAAAAATATATATTAAAAAGTTTATCGTTCATGTATACACTATTAGATTTCAGAAAATTTACAACAAAAAAAAAACACGAACTATGACAGTGACAGGATGTTATCGTGTAAATGTCGCTTTTATCATTCAAGCAAACGACCAAATCCGTGTGTGTGTGTGTGTGTGTGTGTGTTTGTGCGTGCGCGCGCGCGCGCGCGTGTGTAGGATTACACGTACCAATATGCAATAAAAGAACAGTATTAAAAAATTAAGTAACGAGAAATCGGGAATATGAACGAAAGTAAAATCATCGTATAAGCTTGAGTGATTTGAAACAGAAAAACTACGAGGAAATAAAGAAAAATTGAAAAATAATCATCGTTACTAGATGATATACAATAACTCCATAGGAATCTAAAGACTAAAGTTTAAACTTAACATCTGCCCTATTAAAACAATATATATAACTATGATGATTCCTTTACATTTACTACATTAAATTCAGAATGTTGAAAAGCTTGAAGTTTAACATAAACTTTTCTTATAAGATCAACGTTCTTATAAAAAAAAAAATCACCTACAGACCGGAAAATGCCTTTTTACTATAAAAAATTTACTGTTTTATCTATTTAAACATTTCAATGAGACGAAAATTGGTAGATCTTCTATAAATTTGGCGTTTCAATTATTTTTTTCGCATTACTCTCAATATTATATTAAATAATTGTTCTCGCAAGATCCAAATAACAATTTATATAATACATGTTTTTAGCCAAAAAATATTCTACGATATTAATATACCAAAATTGCAAATTTCACATCGATAATCCTAAAAAATTTTAATTCATTGTTTAAAACAACAACAACAGTTACTAAATAATTATTAAATCAATGATTTATTTATGAATTTATCAGAACACGAATTATAATGGCTTATAATACTTTTATAGTATATAAATATAAATAAATTTATCCATGTATTTTTAATCATTACGGTGTTTGTTTTTTATTTTTCTTTTATCAACCGTGGATCTGGCATTAATGTTTCAGGAGCCCGAGGATATTAAATATTCTTTTTATACTTTCATGCAGCGTCCGTCACCTTTTGGTCTAGGAATTACAGACTTACAAAGTAGTGTGTTTAGCCTCACACATGTATTGACATGATTTGAGAGAGATTAAATCAGACCTTGATGCGACTCAACTATCTTATATATTTATAAGTTTTAAAGGCACGTCATTGACAGGTACTTACTGCTCATATCACTAGCTACAGGCAGTTTAATACACTCGTCAAATGAACTTACATTGAATTTATAAATACATAAATAGTAAATATTATTGAGTGCTTATTTATTTATTAATTATCCGAAGACTATATGTTGTAAACAGAACAATCGAGAAGGCAGACATTCATAATTTGTAAATAAAATATGCATCATTACAATAATATTTTGTAAAATCAATAATCGAAGCATATAACCAAACATTTCGCTCATTTATAACATTTATGACAATTATATTATTCTAATATATAAAAGAGTACTATCAAATTGTACTTCTTAATCGACTAAAAGTTGAATCTAATAAAGCTATTACATTGCATTTGCGATTTAATATTATGTAGAGAATATTAAATGCAACGATTTAAAAATAAATTATTTTTAATAATAATAAATAATGTAAAAATAAAAAATTATCAAAATCAATTGACTTAATATTGAAGAATTTATCGAATAATGATTTTTTAATATCATTAGCTATCCCACAACGTAGAATATATGTTTTCACGAATTACATACAGTTAATGACGATTATATATTCTTAAAATATTTCAACAAATTTTTGATACTTAACTCTCTCTCTCTCTCTCTCTCTCTCTCTCTCTCTCTCTCTGTGCGTCCGTCTCTCTTTCGCTTCTCTTCTATAAATAAGTTAATAAGCTAATAATAAATCCATCTATACATAAAATACTGTATACATATAATAATCATACAAATTCTTGTCATTGCACGATGTATTATAATTCTATATTAAAGACTCGTTATTGTCTAGACTCTTAGGCATCAATGATTAATGTTCTTTAAATACCAAGTAATCAAAAGAATTAGACAATCAAAAGTCCTATGATTTTATAACTATTTCCATTGTGATCAACTGTTTCTCATAAAGTAATCATAAATACTTGAAAACCATCTAAATGATAAAAAGCTGAAAATCTTACTAAGTATAAATATTAACTTATATTTCTATCATAATTATTAGAAATTGAATAAGTAATTTATGCAAGTTTCGGAAAATTGTAATTGCTTAAGTATTTATCATTACCATGTAATGATTAATTATCAATTTTCGTTCTGAGAATTTATTTAAACTCAAATAATTGCTACTATATTTAAAAAAAAATTTTCTTAATCTATAAATAAAACAAACAATTTAAATTTTTTATTTTAAACAGTTTGTGTAATTGTTTTTCGATTTTTTTCATGTTATAAAATTAATTATTATTTTTATTATTTTGTCTTCAAATTTTTCAAGTATTAGTCTCAATGCTGTTTTATTGCTTTTTTTTTTTAATCGTCATAATATCAAAATAAAAAAAGAAAAAAAGAAAAAAAAAAGATATATTAATACATATTCAACATGTATTACGTAATATATAAGTGTAATACGAATAAAATAATGAAAAATTATGATTAAAGCATTTATTTAATATAAAATATATGTACAATGATTTACACTGAGCTGAGGTTTTTAAGCGTATTAATATTTTTAAACATATTTTTGTAATATTCCTAAAGTTAAAAGCTACTGTACTTAATTTTCATATATAATTACGTAATATTTTATAAAGCGTAACGTTTATTTTCATTGAACTAGATTAAAAAAAAGTAGCACAAAGCTCAACATCTTACATTAAAACAATACTAGTAATTTTGTCATTGTAAATGATGATTTTAATTGTATAAACAATTAAAAATATATCGATAAATAATAATATAGTAATAAAAATATTAAAATATAGCGCGGAATAGAATGATGTGAAACAAGAGCGTTTAAATACTTAAAATTAAATAATATATAAAATATTCCATAATAGTAAATAATAGTAAGCGCTGGCGTTACGTTACATAAATATCACGAAGAATGAGCATTAGATGGCGAAAATCAGAAACATTAAGAACGGACAATATAAAAAGTCCCTAAAGGAATGGTACGTACGACTGCCGTCAGCGTTAATAGTGCCAAACAAACGCGATTATTCATTTGTAAGCGGCTGCGTATTAATTGCCAGCGCTTTTACAACGAGATAAACGTGAAGCAATTGAGTAAGAAGCCGCTTTTTGATTCCCCCTATAAACGAAATAAAAAGATCCCGGTTTTGCAGTGGAGTCGTTGCCTCTGTTCAATAGACATTTGCGGCTCAAACGCTAAACAAGTTATGACGTCGTTACAGACATTTTATGCTGATGAAAAAGACAGTTGGAACAGCGCCTATTCTAATGGAATAAGCATTAGTAATTCGGTGGCACAGACGCGCTTCTATTATCAGGAGCCTTGGTTTCCTCGTGTATCTCGATTTACCATACGCGCCAAAGACAAATATCGACGACAGGACGCTTACACGACTTCACCATTACAACTCCGAGTGGCTGATGCTTTTATTGTGAACGACACACTAAACGACCACACTAAAAGTATGGTGAATAGGCTCCTGGTGACGAAACTAAGAACGAACTCGCGCCAGAATCCTTGTATAACGAGCACAAACAATATGATGAATATACGTGGGTATCGATTATTCTTACGAATGAACATTGTCAGTTAGCACTAGGGACTCCAAAACTCGCCTCTAATATTAAAATTTTAAATTAAATAATAATTAACATTTGTATTATACTTCGATGAAATAATCATTCTAGTATTTCATCCTATCTAGGTTTATTTTATATAATTTCCTTGTATTAACTGTATTTTTAAGAACTCATTGCGTGTTTCAGAGATCACTACGGATTAAAATTTTTAATGTACATCAACGTATGAGCATTTTAAACGAATGTATTGTTAAGCATTATTACGTTCACGTAAGAAGATAAAATATTTTTTGTTAACATTGGAACTTAACTGAAAAATCTAGTAAAGCTTTTAAATTTACATGTATTTCCTTATTGTAAGAATTATTTTTTGAAATATAATAACAATCACTACGTTTAATAATTTCGAGTAACAATAAGCAATATGAATGTAGTATTGTTCTGTATTTATATTACATATTTGTATGTGAATATATAAATACAAACATAAAAGATATTTTTAAGATTTAATGTTTGTTTAAAGATTTCGTATAAAATTATTTAAATATGTTATGTAAAAATATTTGTTGGTAAAATCATTATACACAGCTTTGATGAAATGATCGTAACTAGCAGTAGTTTCGAAAATTGCTTTCCAATACATATATAAAAAATTTATTTTACTCTATATTTCACCTGCTTAATTATAATTTTTAATGTTAATTTTATAATAATAATATTATTATCAATTTTATAATAATAAAAATCATTTTAATCGCTTAAACAACTTAATAATAACAATCGATTTATTGAATTCATAATAAAAGCTTTTTGTATAATTTCTATTCAATAAGTTAATAAAAGTCTATCCTGAAAATGTGTTAAATTAATAAACTTCACTGCAATTAATATAAAATATGTTCAAACTTTCGTAATGAGATGTTGAAAAATAAATTGATATTGACGTATTCATATAACTGTGAATTGACAAATAAGGTGATTTATGATAATAAATTTATGTAAATACTATAATATAACATCGTTTTTTACATATTTCATAATAGAATATTATTTCTGTTTGTTAATTATGGTTAATATCACATGCATTTTGTTTGGATAGATTCTTCCTATATATATATATATATATATATATATATATATATATTAGGATTTAAGGTATAAAAAAGCATTTAAATTATGTATTGAAATTAAACGGAAAAGGAAATTTTATTATATTATTAAATTCGGTTGAAATGATTTAATTATTTTAATTCGCATATACATACATATATATATATATATATATATATAGTATTTTGATTATCAGTTGAAGCTTAATTATAAAAATGTTTGTAATCTACGACTGGATGGTCCGCCAGATTTTATGTTTCAACCTTTGGCAATTATAAATTATAAAGCATTCAAAGATGCAAAATCAAATTAAATGTAATTAAAAAGAGAACACGAGTCATTGATACTTGTTTCCTCATCTTTATCTCCGAAATAATCTTACAAATATTAATACGTTAATTGCAAAAGATAGATAAAAATATCTTATGGAATATAACATAAAATATAATAATGATAAATGATATTGATATTAAATGAGCAAAATTATAAAATATATTATTAGTAAATGTTCAAAATTTAACTTGAATTAATCAGCCGTCAATTATATAAAATCAATAATTCTGTAATCAATCAAACAAATTTTTTATTAAGTGATCTACAAAGTTGAGAACGTAACGTTCGTATTCATTAGTAAATTCCTCGTTTATTCAAACTTTATATTGCACCGTATTTTAAATGCTAGTGTCTGTACGTTTGGGATCAACTAGGAAAAAAAAGAAGAAGAAGAAGAAGAAGAAGAAGAAGAAGAAGAAGAAGAAGAAGAAAGAAAGGAGTGTAGTCTGTTAACTCGGAGCTGATAAAACGGCCCACGATCATCAAAGATACAAAAAAAGCGTTGCAAATGATTGATTATTTCGGTTACTTATGCATGTACGATATAAATTCTGCTATAGAGGCATTTGTACGTAACCGTCTTGTTGTTGCGTTAGCAGACGATAGAAATCGGCTAGCTCATTTCGATTACAGTGATTAGTACAGCTCGCCGTCGATCAACAGGAATTCCCTGACAAGGATGGAAAGAGGGGAAGAAAGTGAGAAAAGAGAAGAAAATAAAGGGTGGCATACGACGTCGGATAAAGAGAATGTAAGGACTAGAAAAGGAAGAGCCGAGAGGCAAATACGTTGACATGAAAAAGGAAGATGTTGTTGGAAGCGTTAGCAAGGAAAATAAGAATTTCCCTCCGTGCTAATCACGAAGACGATAATAAAATGGATGTTTACAGGATACTTTGACTGCGCACGTTAAATATCATGCGGCATATTTTATATGCAATATAGCTGACTCAATGTATGAAACATGATACTAAAGTATGTGACGAAGATGAGAATAGAAAATTGTATATTTTATAATTATGCTATTTAGAAGTAACTGCTATACTTCTTCATATTTAGGTATTTCTACCAAGGAATAATAAATTAATAAAGGAAAGTAATTAATTTTTTTTTTCTTCTTTTTCTTTTTTTGTCTACATTGTATATATGGAATATGAACGGTTTACAAATTGACAAATAAAAATTAATAGTTTTATTTAAATTTCATTTTTAATGGAGTACTTAGTAGAGTACCGAGTTACAAGAATATTATTTATATTCAGAATTATTCTGGCGTTAATCTTCGTCATGCAGAATTTATAATTCTTTTTAACGCGTTTAAAGCCTTTTAATTTATAATACTTAATAATTCATTTAAAACCTTCAACGATATTCATTTCATATTGATTATCGTCAAAATTAATAGTATCGCTTAAAATGTTACATCCGAACGGATTGAGTTCATTATGCTGTTGAAAGTCATGAACGAATAGACAATCCATAATATAATGAAGAAATATATTTGTTTTAAAAATGTTTAAAAGAAATTGAATATATGTGTGCAATTCACAGACTTGAAGTGTATTTATTACTTTAATTTTATTTTTATAATAGCAATTTTTCCTTAAATTCCGTTGTATCGTTAACGATTAGCTTGTAATTGTTAATTATTAATGTTTAAATTCCCAATTAAAATTTTCAAAAACAAATCATCAAGTCGAAGGCCATTATTAATTCATTAAAATATTCTCGATCGGAATTAGTTTTGAAGAGTTTTTTTCTTTTTTCTTGGAAATTATCGATCAAAAATTCTGTTGCTTACCATAATACTAAGCGTTTGATGTACCATTGATGTAATTTAATGATTACCAATCAATACTTCCCTTACCTTAACCGACCATTCCCCTCGAGCGTAAATACTTTAATCAGCGAGTACATCCGAGTTATAATTTATAAATATAAATGCAAAATAGTTGTATGCCCAATTGCTTAACTTACCATCTTCCCGCCCCTCGGCATCTTTTGACTGAATCAAGAGATTCCGCGAGTACTCTAATTTTTCAAGGAGATTCACCATCGTTGCAAGCCTGTTCCACGCATCCCCTGGAGGGCTGTAACAAAAAGCATAAGATTAATCAAACACGAACGGTTATTTTTCTAATTGCCTGTCAGATGTGCGCCATTGTTCTTTTTCTTTTTCCAAATGAATCAGTGCTACAACAGAGTGCTACAATCTCCAAATAAAAGAATGCTGCTTCATGTGCTCAATAATTTTCTTTTTAGTCTTTTAGTAATAACTTAGTAAGTGTATAGAATTTATAGTCTGCCGTTTGCCTTTTTTTTTTCTTTACAGGGGGAAGTGTTAAATACTAAGAAATGCATTCAATGACATTTACAAAGCAACATTAATGTGTACGCTCAAATGACAAGATGAGTGTAGTTATGATAGCGATCATGTTGATTATTCAAAAGTTGTTTAACTTTTATTAATATAATAAAAGCTACTGAATAATTTTAATCTTGGGGAACATACTAATAAACTTGTTTTAATTTCAGATATTGAAGATCGACTGATGTTCAAGAAATATCGACTATTATATCTATATTCTTACATTTATAAAATGACATTTGTATTTCCTTATATTTTACTTTACTTTGAATTTGATACATAATTATTACTGCTTATGCAAATAGAAAAAAAAACTCGCGAATGAATTTATATAACTATATCAATAAAAATATTATTATTATTATTATTATTATTATTATTGTTGTTGTTGTTGTTGTTGTTGTTGTTGTTATTATTATTGTTATTATTATTATTATTATTATCATGTAAAACATATTTCACATATAATTGTATTAAATCTCTTATTTTTAAGTTACTAAATAAATTGTTTGCCAACTCTCGTAAGAATTAAAACTTTGACAAATACTATGAATTGTATATAATATAAACTAAAATAATTTAAACGGCGAATTATATAGATTAGAATTATATAAATTAGAATAAATTGAATTTTTTTCATTTGTTAGCAAATATAATCTTTTCATATCAAATATTTGTTTCTGTATTGTTTGAAAAAAATGTGACTATATATACTTTTAAGAATTGCTTTAATTGAAGAGACGCGCGCAATAAAATGCTAAATTAAATATTGACATTGAATTCAAAATGTCTGATTTTTTTTTTAAATTTATCTATGTGAATACACAATTGCGTATATTTAGCTGAAAGATTTTGAATACGTAATTTAGTTATTTTTTTTATTATTCTTTCTTGTAAAATATGTCAATGTATATACGACGGGCAATATGTGCAAAATTCTTCATGGAAATAAAAAAAAAGAAAAAAAGAAAAAAGAAAAAAAGAAAAAAGAAAAAAAGGAGACAATTAAGAACATTTCAAATAGCACCTACAACCGAAATACCGGATTTGTGCTATGCGACCGGAAATAAAAATATTCTCGAGCCGGTACGTCATAACGGAAATATGGACATAAGCCTCGACAATCAAAAAGACCTGTGAATGTCCACGACTCCCTGCTAATTAATGCACACCTACACGCATGCGTACACGCGCGCGCACACACATACGTAAAGAGGAAAATACTTAGATATAAAGCCTAGAGGAGGTTAATAGTCTCGAACCGGTCCACTTGTTATTCCGATATCTGGACACCGTTCTGGGGCCGTTCCATCCCAACTCCTGATCATCAGCGTCAATCGTCAAGACTTTAAGAATGGAATACAAAAGAAGCTCTTTAGAAGCGAAGTCATTGAACATGCGACTAGACGTAGCTAACCCTGATTATAAACATTCGCCCTGGGACAATAATGTCCCAGCTACCAGAACTTAAACTGGTTTTACGATGTAATTCATCCTCACAAAGCTTTGTATAAACCAATGATAATCCGAAGTAATCAATCCAGGTAGTCATTGGTCGGGATGAAGTGAAGTAAACAACCTGATGGGGGAAGTATCTCCTTTGTCACGAAGCAACATATTTGACGTTCTATCTCGCGTTCCTTTTTTATACTCTGCCCATCACCTTTTCTTTTAACCAATAATTATGAAATATGCAATAATTCGTTATATCTTAGTAATTAACTTAAAATCTCTATTATCATTCCTATGAACGATGAAAGTGCTTTAACAGAGAATGAATTAAATCTTTCGAGAATACGAAGACATTTATATTCTACAAGAATGTAACAGTAGCAATACATATATATATATATATATATATATATATATATAATTAACATTGAGTATATTAACACTGAGTATACTGTATTGCTGCATAATAAACATACAGACCTTGTTTATTAAAATTTAAGATAAAAGATTGTAAATATTAGATGTTGAGAGAGCAATTTGAAAATATATTTCTTTCAATAAGAAAGAAAATATGTCCCTATTTCACTTTAACGATTTACTTTTTAAATCTTTAATTTTTAAATCTATTATTAAATTTATCGTAATTGGTTAATTTAACTATTCTTAATTAAAACGATATCATTTAGCCTATTAACATACTTTAAAATTATTATTTTCTACTATTATTTATTTATTTTTTTTTTTTTTTTTTTTTTAATGATCTATACGGAAAGTACGTACATTATTCACTACTCAAATAAAACGGAAAATATCCGCACCGTTGTGCAAAAAATAAAATCATAAAGGTATTTTTAGTAGGACCACGGTGACAATAAACTCTAAAAAATTCAAATAATACATTACTTACTAGACAATATCCATTTCTATTAAAAAAAAAATATATATATATATACATATCTTATGTTGTTAAATTGCATAACAATTACAGACATAGCGCTTCTGTTAAAAAAATTAATGATAATTTTAGACGTTAAGTTACGATTATTTTCCAACACTTTACAAACTTTAATCCTAAAAATGCGCGTATTAAGCGTAGACGCGCGCAAAACCTTAAAAAAAAGATTTATATACTGCAAACAAAGAAAGTATTAATTCTTTAAAAAAAAAAAAAAGTTCCTTAAAATAAACCTTGGTTACATGGCTTTTACAATACCTACCACGTAATAACATAATTCAGACCAAGGCATTCCAATATATTACGTGATGCCCATTCTCAAACCATCAAAGCTAACAATAAGTTTAAGCAGGCCGGAACGATCGAGCAAACCTGGTGGTGACTACACCATATTTTGCAAAGAAAGATAAACTGTAAGAACTTTTACCTCCTTTGCATGGAATGCAATGATGCGTTACCAGGACGACCTCTGACCTAGAGTCCGTGCAAACCTGATTTGCCTTACCAGCGAATGAGGAAAGAAAGGCCGCAAAAGTGTCACAGGATACCACGATGAAGGTGAATACAAGTGGTTGTTGCGTTACCGCCTTCGCCACGTTGTGTGACCCCCTCGCTTACTTTCGCGCGATCACGTCGGCTATGATTCCTTGAACATCACGAAATGGAGGACTGATAACGGAACTGCCGACCGATTTTCAACAAAATACGTGCAAGCTTTTATGCAAAAGTTCATTTATTCTCCGTTCTGACATGTACAGCAGAATATCAATTAAATTTATGAAACTAAATCGACATCCCAATTAACATTCGATGTACATATAACGCATGTCCTTTTATGTGAAAGTAGTGGGGAAAAAAAAAAAAAAAAAAAAAAACCACCGTACAACTACATAAGTAATACTGCTCGTAATATATGAAATATGAGGATGCAATTAATTGACTGGTACCGTCGTAGATCCAGTTTTTAATCAAAATCCGATTCTTGAAGTGAGCTATATTAAAGTCGCATAACAAAGAAACGAGTTCCGTGATTATGGATAAACGTATTATTTATCGGCAAGATGATTTATAAGGAAATATCGCCACATTTATTGTAATATCACACAGTTTATAAAGTCAAAGTTATTTGTACGGTTGACTTTAACGCGCATTCTACAAAGTCAAAAATATTACAATAATATTATTACAAAGGAAATACCTTTAAAACACCATGCGTTTAAACTAATTAAACCTTCCAAATTTTTATGTTAATGGAAAGGAAATTTAATTAGATGTTCCTAAATAGAACAAACTAATTTTCAAAAATTTTCAAAAACTTTTTACAAATTCAATTATTAATTTTATATCGCGTGTTTTCCTATTATATTTCTATCTATTCCTAAAATTATAAAATGACCATATTTTATAATTATTTAAAAATTTCCCTTTCATCATTACCGTAACAAATAAGGCTGTTGTCTAAACTGTCTTCAAGTGTGGCGGATGGGGATGGGGATGGGGATGGTGATGGTGATTGGGTGGGAGGGGTCGGGAAGGGGTAAACTCTGGGTGGGTGGATGGGTGTTTATATATGAAAAAATTGTTCAACTTAAAAATATTTTATCATCATAGTAATATCTTTTTTCGATATTTAAGATTACGAAACGTATGCTTTTACATTAAGAAATCAACTTTGATACGTGGAGAGTTTACTAAGATACCCAATTGATATCAATTTTAATATTTTTCATTTTACTGTAAAACTACAAATATTACTTTTAAATGTTTAGTAACAGCGAATGAAAAAGGTATGCACCTCTTTGTTTTTATCTTTTCGTCGTCAACAATTAAACAACAGGTTAGCTATTCTCACTTGATGGATTTTCATTGGCATGGTGGTATAACAAGTCGCAAAGTCGATGCAATTAACTGTTGACCTTTTACGAGTAGTAGTCACGAAGAGTAACGAAGATACTCCAACTAAGAGTTTCAGCTACGGAAGTCGAGAATAGAGAGAGAGAGAGAGAGAGAGAGAGAGACAGAGAGACAGAGAGAGAGAGAGAGAGAGTGAACGAGAAAGAAAAGCTATCGCGATACTTTTACCGGAGCATGTCATGACGGAAGTTGTTAACCGATCAGACTTGCATAACTTTCTTTGCAATCCTAAAGCATGTACACAAGTCTCTTGTTTTGCATGAAAGAAATATTTCAGTGGTTGTCATTAATTTCATTGGATATTGATTTTATTTCTTTAAATTTTGCGACTGTCAATTTTCATATAAAATAAATATATATTTTATAATATCTTCTTATTATCTTACACATAGTTGTCCAAGAGTTTTTAACTTATTTGTTCAATGAATATAGAATATTCATAAAATAAACTATTAGAGAATATAACTAAAATTTTTTTTTATACTGCTTCACAAGTTGAAAAGGTGAAAAAAAAAGATACAGAAAAATAATAATCAATGTATTCGTTTAAGCAAAAGGTATATAGAATAAGGTTTATACATATCTGGCTAAAAAGGCTGTCAATAATATACAAAAAAAAAAAAAAAAAAAAGAGAGAGAGAGAGAAAGGAAAGAAAAAAATACGGACAAATAGTTTATGAACAAATTTTGCAAGCATAAAACTATAAGTTGCAAATGTCGATGAGCGATCGGTCTCAAACGGAGGTACTGAAATTTACGCACATTTCTGCTGAAGTCCGAGGGTATCTGGAACGATACAATAAACCTGCAGCTTCGGAAAAATCTTTTCCGCCTTGTCATTATCTTGTCAACTTGATTGCATACACTTAGATTTATATTCAAATTTATGCGATTCAGTCATTGTTGTTGTTGTTGTTGTTGTTGTTGTTGTTGTTTTTTTCTTTCTTCTTTTCTTTTTTTACGAAACTTATTACAGTTACAATATAAACATACTTCAATCAAATGGAAAAAAATAGAAAGTATGGCTAATTTACGTAAATTTAAATTATTCAATCTACTCTTTATGTAATGTCACAACAATATAAAAACAGTTGTTTTTTTTTTTTATTAAATAAATTAAATTCAATATGCGTGTGTGTGTGTGTGTGTGTGTATATATATATATATATATATATATACATATATATATATATATATATATATAACGCAGTTTTGCATTAAATATGTTTAAAGTTTGAAAGTTAATTACAAAAGCTATTTTAATAAATTTAAAGTTTTAAAATAGAATTTGAAGTTCCATTTCTTGAATAATACAATTGTAGCAATTTGAAAAGTTATTACCTCCGAATACTAAACAATCTTGTACCAACATCTATAAACAAACACTTTCTAGCGAACAAATTAATAATTAAAAATAATAATGCAATAAATGAAAATAGATTTTAAGAAGTATTTTTGTTGAAATAATTCAGAATTTACTCGTAAAGCTGTGCTTGTAAATGTCATCAGAACATGAAATATCTAATCGAGTTATTTATTATTACGGTCACAGTATCCATTGATCGTTCAAAATTTTATAAATTGTTCTCGTGTATATTGTAAAATCTCTAACTATTGGTTTAATAAGTAAAATTTCAACGTAAATAAGCTTTATATAATTAATGAATATCACTAATCACTAATCATACATCACTAATGAATGGAAGAAGAATTTTTACCACGGAGAGAGTGAAAGAAGTGAGACAAAAGTTTTTAGTTATCTTCCACTTCTCGTGTTTGTCCATATGAACGATCAACCCTAACTCGAGCAATTGGAAAATCTTTAACTAATTAAGGTAACTAATTTATCCCGGTGAGTATATAAGGAGCGGGATAATAAGGGATGGAACGCGAAGGGAACAGATCCGGGGTTTCGCAAAATCCATGGCGTATAGTTAAGGGATTTGAGACCTTGGAACCCGTTTAATGGCCGATAGATTGCATCAATGCCGGTTACGAGCGAATCAACCATTTCGCTACTTCTTCTTACTCTTGTTTATCCTTATTCTTATTTAACCCCTTATACCTGAAACTCGCTATAATTCGCATAAATTATATTATTAGATAATTAACGACGATTATGCTAGGTAACTACACGTGTATACGCTATACTTTTTCCGAAGGACCAAACTAACGTAAAATAGCGTCACACAATAACAGTAATAACTAAAGCATTTCTATCGTTACGGTACAGAAGAAAATTGTTACCGTATGTTAACAGATTTTTTATTTTTCTTAGTTTTCCTTTTATTTTTATGCTCATTTTATGGCCTCGTATTTCCTGTTTTTATGAAGTAATGAGCACTTAATTTTCCAAACTTAAATGTGATTTACAGTTATAGACAATTTAAAGCAATATTTTAGTTTGCTAGTAGAGATGCTTTTTCGAATAAAGAGTGTAATATTAAAAATTCTTTCGATGATATGTTGACAAGAGGAGTTATTTATAATGATGTAAACGAATACTTTTTTATAACTTGTACTTTGAACGTTAATGCCCACTTGTATAAACTGCAAAAGCAATAATTGTAATAAAATGTAGAGTAAGGGCAATTAAAATTAAGTTTTTTTTTTTTTTTTTGTTTTTGTTTTGTTTTTATTTTAAGGTATATTTGCAGAAACATTAAAAATTAAATACACACCTGCGGGTAAGATACAGCAACTAAATGATTATTGAATTAAATAAAGCATTCGGCTTTGGTGGGCTATTAAAGTTTTCTATACGCAGGCTTAGTGGCACACCTTAGTTAAGAAGACAAATTAAATTGTCGCACAATGTTTTAACGAAAACAATACTGCGGTCGCATAAGCAAGTAAATAAGTATGATAGTAAATAGTATGCATTATTTTTATTATCTTCCAAAAGGTGTTATACCTACGAAGGGAAATATGTAGTGCAAGAGAAAGAGAAGTATACTCGTCGCTGGCCTCCTCCTTTTTCTCTCCGAGTCTTTCCTCTCGCAAGATTTTATCAATCAATACACTATCCGTTAATTCGATTTTTCGTTATTTCTTATTTTTATATAAATGTCCGGAACTTGGGCATGTAATAATGCATATTAGCTAGTCTATGGGGTAAAAGAAAAGGAGCAGGGGAGGGAAGTCACGAGACGGTCGTGGTGTGGAGGGGTAGGGGTAGCGGTAGGAGAAGGGGGGGGGGGGGGGGGGCGAAAGCCTCGGACTCTTTATCGTCCCGTACTTAGAAATACGAGAGCAATAAAGCGTAGGTAGTAAACACGAGAGCTCTCGCGCGATCTCTCGGGGAGTTAATAATCTGCCTTGTTCGCCACAGAAAAAGAGCGTGCGCGGAATGCAAAAAGGCGGTATCGAGTCGCGCTAGCTCTTCTGCTTTCGCCGGATAAGCGCGCGCGCGCGAGTCAAGCAGCACCAGTAATAGCAACAGCGGTTGCACCAGCACCAGCACCAGCACCAGCATCAGCACCATCGCCGCAGCCGCCGCTGCCGCCACCAACGCCACCGCCACCGCCACCGCCATCGCCATCGCCACCACCACCACCACCATCACCACCACCATCGCCACCACCACCACCACCACCACCACCACCACCACCACCACCACCACTGCCAGCAGCAACAGCAGCAACAGCAGCAGCCGGAGCAAAAGCAGGAGCTCTTTTCACGTCGGAACGGTGGCAAGCTCTCGACTTCGCTGTCTTTCCTCCCGTCTCTCGTCGAAATTCATCGGGTGGATGAGCCAAACAGGTTCTCCAACAAGAGAAGCACGAGGAGAACGAGAGTGAGAGCCAGAGAGAAAGAGAGTGAGAGCGCGCGAGAAACAGACGTAAGAAGGCAGCTGTAGTGTTTGCATCTTTTCGCAGAGTCCGGGTAAATTCGTAGAAAGCTGCTGCCCTCGCTGTATCTTTTGAAAAGATGACTCTGCACTCTGGCAAGTTTTTAGGACACGAAATACAACCGAGGATCCGAGGGTTCTTTATGAAGAGCTGTTCAGATATCTTTTTTTTGAAATCATCTGCGAATTCATTTAATGGAATATTGCCTTTGTCCATTAAGACTTTTACAAAGATATGCCAAGAATCTCCATAAAATAATAAATATTTTCATATAATTCTATAAATTACTTGCTTAATATAACAAGACGTACGTATTTTTATTATATCTAATGTTGTAATTTGTATTATGTTGGTATGATATTTTACGTAAGATTTTACAGACAAATTTAATTATTTGTTCGGGAAAAGGCAAAGTTTCACCGGACATGTGTATTTGTTATTTAAAAAAAACTCAAATATCGTATTTAGAATCGTTAAGTTAAGGAATTGTATTTATTTTATTAAGAGTCAAGTTGATTTAGTTTTATTGGTTCAGCTCGGGTAACTGAATGTCTAACAAAGACATGTATCAGAATATATGACATGAGATTAAGATAATAAGTGCTCATTGGATAAGAGATTAGATAGAAAATTTATTAAAAATTGTCATTATTATTCAATAGATGTTCCGATATTTATAGCTATGAATTTATAGAAAATATTTATATAAAATTTACCTGATAAAGAATATTTTAATACACTATATATTATCATGTAATGCATATTTTTAATTAAATTTTCTTCCGTTATTGTAGTGATAGTAATCCAGAACAAGATAATTAATAAATATGTAATGCAAAAGTAAATTTGTTATTATTATTATTATTATTATTGTTGTTGTTGTTGTTGTTGTTGTTATGGTTGTTATTGTTGTTGTTATTGTTGTTGTCGTTGAATGTAATAAATATTCTTATTAATTGTACGATTAGGGAGTATTGAAACGATGTAAATTAGGCAATATACCTTTAAATGAAAAAAAAAAAAATCTGTAATAGATAATGTCTAATTATTGTAATATAATGTTGGGTTAATGATAAAGAATAAATAATGTTTTAGAAAGTAAATTCAATTCGATAAAGTTCTAGTCTCATCGATATAAAATTGCACGTAACAACCGTTAAGGCTATTCAGCTAAATTTGAATATGTCGTTGATTCATATGGAAAGCAAGTATTTGCATGTAAACGACATGAATCTATTCAGCATACAGTGCCGATGACAGAAATTATAAAAATAGACAAAGATAGATTTTTGAGCTGATAATTTAAAAATTTTTTTTTATATAATCACAAGGTACTACACATACCATGTAAACTAAAACATAGACCATTGACGTATTTCATTAAAAATAAAATCGTCTACTTTGTATCCGTTAAAGCTCGTTTCGAAAAAACGTAAGTCAGAAAAAGGTCCATTCGCACCGTTCAATATACCGTACACACGGGTTCATTACGAATGCAAGTTGTTTCGTCACGTGTACTTTCAAGAGATGCTTATCGTCGTGACGGAGTGTTGGAAACACGAAAAAAATTCGTAAATGCAAGGGAAAAGGAAAAAATGCACTGCGATAGCGCACTAAGTCGCTCTCCGTCGCCTAATCTCATAGAAATTATGGAAAAGTTAAAGAAATGGCGATAGCATGTGAAGGATGGTAGGAATAAGGAGAGAGAGAGAGAGAGAGAGAGAGAGAGAGAGAGAGAGAGAGAGAGAGGTCCAATAGAAACAAATGGATTTATAGACAGAGAGATAGGGTTCGATGGATGATTGAGGATGGGGGTGGGGATGGGGTGGGATCGCGTGAGCCATCCTTATAGTCCGTTGTCATTACCGCAGCTGTCAATGTCATTTGCGTCAGTGCTTGGCTGTCGTCGCTATTGCTGCCGTCGTCATCCTGCTCGTCATCCTTATCCTCATCCTCGTCGTCGCTTTTATCACTATCGCGACCGCAACCTCGGAACGCATCCGCGTACGCGCCGGTGTAAAAAGCCGAGGTCGCTTTCATCGCAGGTAGATACGGTAGCCGCACAGTCGAGACATTGTCGCTACTTTTGCCGTGGCGCATACGCGCTCTCGCGCTATCCAAAAGACGATCGCCGCGAGTGAAAGAGCCGCGACCCCGAGTACGAGAGAGGAAACAGGTGCGAACGTACACTTGACGGGAATACGAAGCGCGCCTCCATTGTTGCTACCAGGCTTAAACAGGCCTGCTTTCTGGGAATTGGCCATTCCGAACCTTAACTCGACTGGCTTTCAAGGTCGAGCCGCCGAAGACATTATGGAGAAGAAAATGATGCCGCAGAAAAATCGCTCAATGCCAAGCTCTATCGTTTACATCTCTTAATAATATATACCTAGATATACCTATATATATATATATATATATATATATATATATATATATATATATATATATATATATATAATCTCAAAAAACAAAGAGTTTTTTATATAATCGCCAAAAGCCTAGAGCATTTAGCTGGTTAGATAAAAACTTTTATAATGCTTGAACGATTCATTAATTCTGTAGCGTAAAACATACTTTTTCATTCTACGTATAATGATATTATATTATAATATATATATATATATATATATATATATATAATATCTGCTTATTGATATTGCAACAACTTAACGAGTTTATAAAAATCATGCACTTAAAAATAAAATTCATCTTTAGTCCGACCAATGTCTTAACTATTATATTCTTACAAACACACGCTCGTAACACAGCATACTTACTTGCACGAATGATTATTTAATGCAATATCACATGTATATCCGATATTACTCTCTCGCTTTTCGCTTTATACGTTACATAAAACGTTGCATCAATGGTTATCATAAATCATATTTTTATTTATTATTATCAAAAAATTATAAATAATTAAGTATTATATTTTCCTTATATCACTTAAAAATGACGTTTACAATTTTGCTATGTTTTTAAAGTAAAATATAAAATGTAAAATAGATCTAGAGAGGCAATGGATTATTTTATGAGGAAATTTGTATTTCAGTAAAGCGAAAACAGGAGTATTAAAATTAAAATGTTTATTGTCAATAAAACCACCATAATCTCGTTAATATAAAACTGCTTATTTGAATTTGTACATCGATGGTTATGATGATCAAAATTATGAGCATAAGTACAATAAAAGTTAAATTAATTACCCTGTTTTATACTTATTATAAACGAATGATTTTTATTATAAAAGTATACCGATATATATTACTTATTCGAGTGATTGTCTAATGTATAATTAATTATGTTCCTAAGATTAAATGTCGTAACATTAAAATTTTACACAATAATTATATAAAATAAGTTTTTCTACGCTAAATGCATTTAAATATGCGAGTACTAATACATTTATTAATCGACGTGTGTGTGTGTGCGCGCGCGCGCGCGCGTGTGTGTGTAAGAGAAAAAGTATAAAATAATATAAGTCGTCTAGTGACTTAGTATAAATGCATAAGCTTATCAACACTTCTTTTTCATGCAAAAAAACAAAAACAAAAACAAAAAAAACATAAAAAAAAACAAACAAAAAAAACGAAAGAAAGAAAGAAAATGCAAATGTAATGGAGATGAACTTGTAGTGACTAACACATAAAACACGAATATCATAAAAATACCAATGTTTAACTGAAGTAAAGTTCTATATAATTGAAATTTTGTTCGTACTACAGATTGGAATAAATAAACAGTAATATTGAGCAGCTAGTTATAAATTTTTATATAAATACAATAAATCAAATGCTATAAATAAAAAATCAAAGGCCATTTGTATTTCTTATACTGGATATCACTTTATTCGCTTAAAAAAAAAAATCACACGAGCTGATTAAAATTCAAATTTATCGAGTTCTTTCTTTAACTTTTCTTTCCATTCGAATTTCTTCGTGAGAAGTAAAATTTCCAGTGACAAATGTCAAGTGACTAGGATTATTCGTAAAATAAGCCAGTGAATCGACGTTGAAGGCTAAACGTATTTATTCCTCGATCGCGGCATTTAAAAGACGTCCGAATTCGCAGATCCCAAGAAGCAAAAGCGCACTAAGGATCGGGCAAAAATGCGGCGCTCGCGCGTTATCAAGAGCCGACGAGCGTCTGCGGCGAGATGCAATCCATTATCCCTCTTCGCCGTCCGTACAAGTGGTAATGAGACTTGTTACAGCCGTGTGCGCCCGGTTGCAACGACCGCAAACCGCAAAATCGAAGCTCTGGTAGGTCGGTATGAGGAAATATTCCCTCGGTCGCGCCG
>NW_011948417.1:5256809-5281495 GCF_000503995.2 Ceratosolen solmsi marchali
CCCTCGCGGACCTTAAGGTCGTATACCGTTAGCCACGGAATCGCTTTCGACAGTCTTAGGCCGCCCGGGCCCTGGCTAAGCCCAATAACAAGCAAAGTTCTAATTAGCGGTGACTAGTGGTAGTAGCGACGAACTGCGGTCGCTAACCGAGGCTATTTGCGGCCCTGTAGATGCGCCTGCGGTCCAAGAGCTCCTCGCTTCTGGCATTACGCTTTTATACGACACGGCTACTGTCGACAGGATTATCCGGCGATTCGACACCGCGGAAGTTGAGGAAGAGAGAACGCCTCGTCGTAGCTCATCGTAGCTCGTCGTAGCTCGTCGTAGCTCGTCGTAGCTCGTCGTAGCTCCTCGTGGCTTGTCGTAGCTCGTCCCACCTCGTCCCACCACGTCGTAGTTATGCCCGAATAATGATGGCCGACGCTGATAGGTGCGTGAGGTGAGCTTCCGCGGTAATGCGGCGCGTTAATTCAAACTTCATTACCGCTCGAAAATGATGCGAGATAAGCGTCGAGAGTTCGTTGTTACCTTCGCGTGTGTTTACACTCGGTGCTAAGAATTTCCCTACGTGCTCTTGATAATACGGGCATTTCAAATGAGTTCCACCACAATGTGCTCTAACTTTATATACGGCGGTACTACATGTTTAACGACCTATCCGAGAGCTCGTGCGTGTACATTTAAAAATTTAAGAAATAATTGTTTCCCTTCGCCCTTGCCTCCTAACGAGTACATACGCTTGTTATTGCATTCAAGATCGTTGGGGTTAGACGAGTTGTAATGACAGGAGAGCAAAGTACCTATGGTGCAACCTCTCGCAATATTAACGTTAATTGATTGAATGAATAAATTCATCATATGTTAAAATTTATTGGTGATAAATTTTTTTTATATTTTAATTTAATCATTGCTCATTAAAGGTTAAAGAAATCCCGGAGACTGCGAGAAAATAATTGTTTTTACGCCTCATGTTGGAAGCTTTGCAAACATATGGCTTAATCACATGCTTCCTATAATTATGGTTAATGAATAATTTCTTATATGACGAGTACTTACCCGACTCTGTAATCTGTACAAGAAGGTGGTGGATTCCAGACCGTACTATGACAAAGCATCCAATCGCACCAAATCTACGGATAGCAAAAAAGAGGTTCAATTGAAGGATCGGGAATAAGTCGTAAAATAGCGCATATCAATAAACTCATGACTGAGATAAATGATTACAACGAAGGGCGAGCATAATTAATTGGTCGTACCGGTGATTAATCCTTTTGCGCATGCGCGAAAGACCTCGTGCGTCGTCTCACGCCACGTATCTCTACGGGTTCATCGGCAATATTAATGGCCGCGACTTTCGAATCGAGCGATCGTGCGACGCCACTCATTGGCCGCGTCACCGAGATACAGATCAACCTTATACCGAAGACCGGAAAAGCCGTGATTACAGACAGCCGCAAATGATCTCTTAATTGTGTACTTTCGTTGACTTTCGTTGGCTTTCGTTGGCTTTCGTTGGCTTTCGTCGGCTTTCGTTGGCTTTCGTTTTGACGTTATCTGACGTTATTTTTCTTGTAGTAAAAAGCCTATTCCATAACTCATCAATTTACTTTTTCTACCGATTGCGTTGTTGGCAAAGGACATTAGCTCGAGAATTTAAACACTTGTTTCGTCATTTCTTTTTTTTATTCTTTATTTATTTGATTTTCTTTTTGTTTTATTCACGCGCTGCTCGTATCCGTAAATTAATATCATATATTATTATCGCTAAAGTCAGAGAAACAATACGCGTGCCTATTAATTATTTATATTTCAAAAATAGGTATGAATCGTCGTCGGACTTCAATCAATTGTTGACGCTAAATAAACTTTAGCGTTTAAACATTATTAGCCCCTTTATAAAAACCGTCATTTTAAAACGTATATTTATGCAATTATTTTACTTTTTTTTTTTTTTTTTTTTTTTTTTTTTTTTTTTAATAATAACACAAATGTTCGTATAGTTAGTTTGAAATCGTCAAGCCCTGTACACAAATGTATTATTTAAGTATTTCAGACACATGGATCGTGCAAACAATTGTATTCGATATCACGTGAAAAAAAAACAAAAACAAAAACGAAATGATAGAAAAAGAAAATTATAACTATTTTAGACTCGAGACGAAAAGATTTTGAATACAGGATTATATGTATCGAGTAACGATATCTCCATAATCTTATTTAGATGAGAAACAAGAATTATTACAAAATATGAACAAAATTAATTTATCACTATTAATACAAAAGTGTTGCGAACGGAAAGCAAAAAAAAAGAAATAATTGAATAAATTATGTAATTATGATATAAGAGAATATTTACATTTCGGCAAGTGCTCTAACGATAATTAAATTGCAATGTTGATTACGACGGGATGGACATGCAATTAAAATGGAAAATAAGAGCAGCATACAGAAGCTTCGTATAAATATTGAAAATAAAATATCTTCCGACAGATTGAAACAAAACTAGGAAAATTAAATTAAATTTCATTCGAAAGTTGTCGAGCGAATAGCAGAGTAAAAATCATGAAATAGCTCGAATGTACCTAATGCAAAATATAAAAAATATTGTTGTTTTTGTACCAATATAATGAGCTTTAGATATTCTATCAATAAATAATAATATACATATATATATATATATATTTATTTATAATATTAATAGTCGGAATAATATTAACTTTCGAATTAAGTCTATGCGCTTTAATGAAACTATTTACACTGAAATGCATACGTAAATTCCAGCTGCACTTAATAAAACATAAACAAAACAAAACAAACAAACAAACAAAAGCCAGAGAGGCTGCTTCAAGCCTGTTTCAATCGTTCCCCTGATTCATTCGTAAACAAAATCAATGAACTAAACCGTAAAGATAAATAAATACCAACAAATCAACATCAACGAGTCATTAGCTGTAAAATATGTTCTACGAATAAGGAAGGAACAATCGAAAACTTTTGCAAATAAATATTATCACGTTTGCAATTATCAGCCGAGTGAGATTGCAAATTACAAAATTCTAAGTACCTTGATAGCGGGTAGGAGTATTTGCATGTCCTCGCTTACGACAAGCCTCGGGCGTTCGTCGCTCTCCAACTGCGTTTTGAGTAGGCAGACACCGCGTTCCAGTATCAGGTTGAACATCTGCAGGGAAACGACAAGGGCTCGTTCCTGAACCTCCGACCTATAACCTTGCTCCATCTGTGAATCTGCAAGCATATCGATAAAGAGAGAATATTTTAATACTGCGATCCGATCCAGCCCATTATTATTAATACGAGATGTCGAAATAATTCAGTTGGCATTCGGCTAAAGCGCAACTAAAATTAAAAAAGCTTTGCTATTGATTTTTCTAATGGTTGTTGTTAAACTTTGCCGAGGCACTGTGTATTTATGTTTATTCGAAATCAAATTCCGCGTAACAATACCGATGAGTCAAAGTATTCGCTAAATAATACAGGAATTTATTTAGTTTTTCAACTCAAATGTTCCAGCGCATTATATAAAAATTTACCCTCTTATCATTTTCATAGTTGTTTCCAACTGATTTTACGCTTCGTTAAATTGCATTATTTTTTTTTATGAACGTCATAAGCACATGCTATTTTCGATATCACAATCATTTCCTGTCTTTCATTGTTTCGATCAATGTAATGTAATGTAGTGTGTGTGTGTGTGTGTGTGTGCGCGCGCGCGCGCGCGCGTGTATGTGTGTGTGAGAGAGAGAGAGAGAGAGAGAGAAAATATTAGGGTCGCAAGCGACCATGAACGGGGATAAAACAAAAACAAACGAATGGATAATGAAATGAGATTCGATGATTGAAAACGATTTAAAGAAAATTGAAAAAGCAATGTGTGCGCCGGTAGCATCACGTTTTCACAAAGACTCTCGAGATTTAAAATTGTAATCTATTTGCAATCGACAATATCATCTTTCCTTTCCTTATTCATTTTATTACTAGGATCATGCTATTGCTATTCTATCAATGCGCGATGTATTAACCGTTACATTGATTTAACGCCACTTTAAAAACAATAACCTTGGCAGATTATTAATATATACATTTCACGACTTGAAACCTGCGAGATTCAATCGAAAGAAGAGATCCTACCTACACTACCTACCTACCCTACATACCCCACCTACCTACCTACCTACCTACCTACCTACCTATCTACCCTACATACCCCACCTATCTACCTACCTACCTATCTACCTACCTACCTACCTACCTACCTACCTATCTACCCTACATACCCCACCTATCTACCTACCTACCTATCTACCTATCTACCTACCTACCTACCTACCTACCTACCTACCTACCTACCTACCTACCTACCTACCTACCTACCTACCTACCTACCTACCTACCTACCTACCTACCTACCTACCTACCTACCTACCTACCTACCTACCTACCTACCTACCTACCTACCTACCTACCTACCTACCTACCTACCTACCTACCTACCTACCTACCTACCTACCTACCTACCTACCTACCTACCTACCTACCTACCTACCTACCTATCTACCTATCTACCTACCTATCAACCCCACCTATCTACCTATCTACCTACCCTACCTACCCTACTTACCCTACATACCCCACTCACCCACCTACCTACCTACCTACCCTATCTTTTCCATCCACGCCATTTGTTATTAAATTGCAGAAAAATTCACCATGGATGTGCAAGCTCCTAATATAATTGAAAATATTAAAAATGCATGGAGAGTATAAAAATCGGTAACCATGTGTGCCGTCGCAAAAGGACCAATAAATTCACGAGCGGGAAATAAAAACAATGCAAGTTCGATATACGCTCATGATTCCATTAATTTTTTACCGATCGCAATCATTCGCGAGGCTTTCTTTTTTGCTCGCGGTGGCGTGGTATGGGGCAGCGAGAACCAAAAGGAGGGAATGAATTCCAGCGGCAATTGAGTGAGAAACCCAGTGAAAAGACGTTCGCGCCATGTACGTCCCTGAGGAGAGACGAAGGACTTGCAGCGCGAGAAGAGCGGAATCTAGATACGCGGAAGCGTGCACGACCCGAGTAGAACGGGGATTTTCATTATCTCATATATCCATCGTCTGTAATCGGCATAGCCAGCGTCTCCTTCACTTTTTCTCTTTCTGCATTCTCCTAAATATTTCTCTCTTATCTTTCTTCTCTCGCCTCTTTTTCATTCACTTTTTTTCCCCCCTCCCCTACCTATCCGACGTACTCCACATTCGGTGTCCTTTACTTTTATTAACGTCATATTCTACTACCATAAGCTTATACAAATTATCTCTAATTTAAACGTTATTTTTCTCATAGAGGACATAGAGAGTCTCGGCTTTTAATGCTAATTCTTTATAAAATACATCTGCAAATGCGCGTTGATGTTAAAATATCAAGCATGATTAAGAGATGCCAATTTAATGGATTAATGTTATTATTATGCTCGTAATGATGAGGTTTCGTCGTAAAGAAAAGTTTGAGAAAGACGTCGTTTAATTTATAAAGAAAAATATAATGGAAATTAAGCTTGGATTTAGATGGTATTAATGCACATCTAATTATCGAAGAGGCTGGACTATAAATTTGAAACATGATCCATACCGATTCAAGAACTCTATCTTTTATCAAGTGTTTTAATTAAGGAATAGTTTTTTTTTATTTTTTTTTTTTTTTTTTTTTTTTTTTTTTTTTTTTTTGAAATTTCAAGCGTGAAGTCACATTTATGTAAATGTCCTTTTACAAATAAAGGAATCACCATGATTTTCTTAATTCACATTAAAAACTAGTTTTGTTTTAGATAACGAATTCAACGTCGTTAAATCAGAGCAACTATTAATTGCATTTTAATATCATAAAAAATTTTATCCCTTTAAAAAAGCATTTATACAATTCTGCTTTCTTTGTTAAACGAGTTATTTTAATTTAATTATTGGATGAAGAGCTTTTATATCCCTATGAAACTTTTCATATGCGAATTCGTAATAATATTTATTTGTTAGCTTGTAATTTAACTTTGATACCGAATAATTAGGCATTAATAGCAAAATTAATTCGTCCGTGCCCAAGTATTTTTTTTTTTTTTTTTTTTTTTTTTTAAACTTAATGCTGAAATTGAACTGTAAAAATTAAAATTAACTTTTACAGTAATAGCCAAAGATAAAATACAGGTAATTAAAGGGAACGGTAAATTTCCTTAGAGTGCCATTTAATACTTGATAATGTTTTAGTTTGCTATTATGGGTCTCAGTCGTACTACAGAAGCCAGTAACACCTTTTTCTCATTTGTTGATCATCTAATCTCTCGTGTTTTATTATGTGCTCGTATTCAGTAATATGAGATCACAGCAACGGTGGCAGAAGCATCAGCGTTAACGCATTCCCTTCTCGTCGTTCCCACGTCTCTCCCCTTTTCATATTTGTCGGACTTTCATTCTCTACTGTCATTTTTTTATCCACCTATCTTCTTTACTTCCCTTATTCTAATTTATTTACAACTCATTCTATTCTCATTGCAATATCATTGCAACCCCTCCCGCTATTTCTATTTCTTCTTCAATCTCTTTGCTTTCTTTTGTTTTTCCTTTACTTGCAGTTACACATACATCCATGCCATTCCATTTCACTTTACAGCGTAGCGAATAAGGCGTAACGCTTCTCTGAAAATGGCCATAACTCTCTCCCTCCCTCTCTCTCTCTCTTTCTCTTTCTCTCCCTCTGCTCTCTCTCTCGCTCTCTCTCTCTCTCTCTCTCTCTCTCTCTCTCTCTCTCTCTTCCTATATAATATAAAAGAGAAGCATATA
This sequence comes from Ceratosolen solmsi marchali, assembly GCF_000503995.2. Classification (NCBI taxonomy): domain Eukaryota; kingdom Metazoa; phylum Arthropoda; class Insecta; order Hymenoptera; family Agaonidae; genus Ceratosolen; species Ceratosolen solmsi. The sequence goes on from NW_011948417.1 coordinate 5,263,662, forward strand.
GCTAGATGATAGGGGGAAGAAAATCAGTTCCGGAGTATTTTACGAGGGTGACATGCGCGGTGCCCTTTCATCAATAACTACGACTTTTCTCTCTCTCTCTCTCTCTTTCCTCCGATCTGTGTCTCTTCATCTTTATTTGCAAACAGTTGTTTTTTTATTTGAAGAGCCAAATTCACCGTAAGATATAATTTAAAACCAGAAAATTTAAATAACGTTAACATTTACAATCTCAAAATAGTTTAATTTCTTAATTAACATCCCGAACATTTGTTAATTATTGAAAGCATAGCAAATATAGCAAAGAAGAAATGTTTCAGAAACTTGCGTATCAACAACATGACGAGGCAACTATGATTAAACAGCTTTCCAGAAAACTCAAATTATTTTCAAGACAAAAAAATAAATAACACGTTAACGTTGTCAATTAATCTAGTTTTAGCTTTACGTATCTTCTTTTCTTCACTTTTTCAATGAGTAAATTAAGTCAGTGCTAAACATATTATTGTACCACAAATTTAATACTGTCAACTTTATATATGTTCAAATCGGAAAAAAAATTTTCATTATAAAACAGTTGAATTATACTTCAATAAATGTTTGAAATTAAAAATTAACAATAATATGCAAATAAACAGTTTAAAACGAATAAATGCCTAATTATCAAGTGAAATATCCGTGCATTAATTTAAGAAAACAATGCTAAAATATCTAAACTTTATAGAAATCATGGAACACATTGCTTCAATTAGAATTTTTTTTTTTTTATTGTGGAGATCTACGTCGGCTCCATAAAAATTCAACTTAATGTAATTGATATCAAACATATTTGCTTAAGAATAGACAGAATGTTGTTTGGATATGATTTTTCCTTAGCTAGCTTTTTTTTTACTAAAAAATAGGGCAAATTATAAATATACTCAATTATCAAATATTTAAATATATTGAAAAAACAAAATATGTTTGTGACGCATTTTACTAATTATATCAATTTACTTGCAAAAGAACATTATTTTTATATAAGCATTATAAGTTTCAAATGTATAAAACCATATAAAAAATAGAATTAAATTATATAATGAAATACATTGTAAACAATTTTTTTTAATAATAATAGAAGAATAAATTTTTTTAAATATAAATATTAATAATATAATGCTGGAAAGCCTGAAAAACTTATTTATGTAGAAATGCAAGTACGTGAGTAGTTTTAGGCATCATCTTGCATACATATGAAATCAATGTACTCTCCACTAATTAAATTTATCAAGTACAGAAATCATAATTACCATTTAATTTAAAATTATGTATACTTTATTCCAACCAATCTTGTACAAATATGTACGCCCTATAAGTAAGTATGAGATTGCAAGAAATATACATGGTAATTAGATTCTTTTGAGATTCATCAATGATATAGAAATTAATTAACAATTAATTATGGTCATTACTATTAGCAACAATTAACTCGTATTTCTTTTCTTCTGTATTTATAGTTTTATTATACTTCGTGAAAATATTACTGCTTACCACATTGGAAATACTATATTTCGGTGCTATATGTTATTTCGAATAAATTACTTTACATAGAATATTATTGAATATCGCTCGTAAGAAAAAATTTTTAAAATAAAATGAAAATATTGAATCGTCTGTTGATGTGTGTACCCGTGTGTAAGTCTCTGTTCAAATATATTATATTAAATAAATAAAAACCAATAAGCAATAATATTATGTGTTGTAAGGTCATATTGAGAGTTAAAAAAAAAAACAAAAAACAATTATTTTTTTAATTCATACTTCAAATTATTTTGTTTCAAAACAAAAATTTTCTCCACTTTATAACCTTATTAACATAATATTTTTATTAGGCGAGTTAAAAATATGTAAATTAGAACATTAATTACAGTGTTATGCGGGGTTTATTCTTTAACAGTTAAAAAAAAAGGAATTTAAATTCAAAATAATATTATCATATATTAACTAATTAAATTATAGAATTTCTTACAAAGAATAAAGCAACACCATAACTGAGTTAATAAAGCTTTATAAAAGACGATTCAAGGTGAAATACCATTACAAAAAAAAATATCAAAAAAAAAACCTAAAATTATTTGTATTCTAGAATTTCTTCCATGACAATCTATTATTTAAAGAAGATTTAATTATTTCTGTATTAATATTAATTTCAGTGGCTAAGTAAATTGATCAAAGTTTTCATTCTATGCGTATAAATATGATGATACATAAATGAATGAGCTTTGAAAATGCTAACCTTCCGTGGAATCAAGGATAACTACTTCCCTAGAAGTCTATTAATTATTAACAAATTAATTGAAATACAAAAGACCCTCCAGCCTCTACTAACTTCTCATTCTTTTGAACTTATCAACATAACACTTGGTTCATTGCGAGAGGCAACACTTTAATTTTGATTGGCATTTTAATTACACAAAACTGACTACTTCCCCTGTGTTATAAACAACTAAATTACAGCTTACCCCTGAAAATTCCCATAGAGTTATTAGGGAGAAAAAGAGGAATAATAAGATGACGAGTAGCTGCCTCTTTAAAATCACACATTAGGACCTAGTTGATGGAAAACCCGCAATAAAAACAAAAATGAGCAATGCAGAATTAAAATTAACAGGAAATAAAAGGATTAAAGTGATTAACGCGGGTGCAAACGAACAAAATAACAACATATACAACGCGAGCTCATAACGAATGCGAAGCTCAGGCATGCATGGATACACGAATGACGTACATCCCGCAACCAGCGCTGCTGAAGTCATAATTTACCCTTATACCGCATTGTTATGAGATCAGCCGTCGACCTTCCACATTGTCACAGGCACTGTGAGTCAAAATATCGGTGGTTCGGATGGAACGACCTTACATTCTGATTTTCACCTGAAAAATCTTTATTGTTAACATAGCAACGAATACAATACATTTCAATCAACCTGAATTACAATAAGACTACATAATACGTTGAAACCGTCGTGTATCGTTGTTGACATTGTAATTTATGATTCGCTTCAAGAATCAATTATTTAAAAATCAAAAAATATAACTCTTACAGTATTATTATGGGTAAAAAAAAAATCATAAAAATTATATATTTAATATACAGACAATATATAAAGAACATATAATTTTCAATATATATTAAATACTTTCACATATGCAACTAATGATAATTGAAAAGGCTAAAACAATTTAATATAATCCATTCTTACGATATCATATCTTAATCTTCGACTCTTCGAATATTAACTGTAATATCGATGTTATTACCAAGTTATATTACAAGTAATTATATATATATATACCACTACACCTCTTTCGAGATGATATTTCCATTGATAAAAAGTAAAATGTTTCACACTTTGCTTTATCGATACAAATTCGACAAATAGTAAACGATCAATAACAACTGTATAACAAGAAATCAACTTCCCTAATATTATTACTGCAATTATAATTTACAATATTAGATATTAATAAATTAATAGTGATTGATATCTTAAAAAACTGCATTAATGTATAATTTGAGTATTTCTTTCATACGCATTATAAGGATTGCTTTTGCTTGCACTAGAGAATATGAAAATATTTTTATAATTTAAAATATTCTTTATAGACTATCATTATATAAGACATATACATTTAAAAATTTTTTTACATTTTCTTCACTTCGCTTCATTTGCTTTCAATCCATACATATATGCTTCATACATATTTACGAACGTACTTACGCATACACATACGCACACATATACCCAGTTAAAAATCGTAATATCCCTTATTATACTATTAGAAAATGCACTATAAGCCTATTATTTCGAATATACATATTAATAATATTATTTAAAAATCGTCATAATATACAGGCAAATTAGAATCATATTTAAAAATAAAATCGGCGTTTTCTATTCTATCACATAAAAAAAAAATTGATAAATCTATAATATTAAAACTAGCATAACTTTTTATTATTTTTAATAGCTATAAAATAAAAACCTGCGTTTCTAAATATGATGCTTTGTACTTACTCGTCATAATAATGTCAAAGTACATTGAACTAGCAGTAGATTATTATTTAGTATTATAGCTTGAAGCAGTTCTATATGCAATACTATTAACATTTAATTTTATACTTCTTAATAACCATTATTGCATGACAATAACACAGTAAAATAAAAATACCAATTTAACATAACCTATTAGAGAAATGCATATAGAATAATTTGACTGACAAAATTGTATAAATATTCTTTTAAGGCCTTCTTTTAAACAGAGTAAATAACTCCCTGCGAACGTAACAGCTAATTAATTTTTATTAGCGAAAGATTATTTTTAACATTGAAATGGAACATTATCAATAATTATCGAAGAAGAATAAGAAATGTTGTCAAAAGTCTTACATAAAAGCAAATTATCTTTGTGCAAATTTTGAAACAATTACATTTTATGATGATACAGTTATAAAAATCTAATGTAGAACTTGACATCTTTTCATTTCCAATTGCTCTTTCTGTAAAACCACAATTTAAAAAAAAAAAAAAAAAAAAAAAAAAAAAAATTATCAAAAAAAAAAGTATATTCTGAATAAAACCGAAGAGCTCAAGCGATCCGGTTAGCAGTGGAAATTGAAAAATGATTACCGCTATGGACTTCCCAACTTCAAGAATATAATCTCCAATGTTCTACGTGCTATATTTAAACATGAATGAAACACTGAAATCCTAATAAAAAGAAAGTTTTTATCTTCACTAGTCATTCTTTTAGAAATATTGAAAATATATGATAAGTATAATTAAATTCATGAAGCAGTTAATATAATAACATTACTCCAATGAAATTTTCAATAGCGTTAAAAATTTGCGATACAAATATATGGTCGTTGAAGTGTCAACATAAACATATTGTATTTATTTTAACAATAAGTTGTAAAAGTATTGTCCGAACTATAATAATGATATTATAATAATTATAATGATAAGAGACTCTGATAAAATGGGGAATTAACCATATATAATTATATATGAGCGATACAATAATTATATTCGTTATATTACATTATATATTATTATATAAAAAATTATATGCAATTAAATACAAAATTCTTTCACTTAACTTACATATGTACGCAAATAGACTAATTTAATTATTCATTGCCATAAACTTATAGTAAATATTTGTAATGTATCTTACATACGTTTTACAATAAATTTATATTTTACAATTTTCATAATTTATAAGTATACAAGAAAATTAATAAAAATTTCAGCAGACTACAAGAATAGGGATGAAATTTTGTTATTTTATGATAAGAAATGTTTATTCAAATTACAGACAATTAAATAAACATAATAAATTATAATAGATTTTATTTATCTTTAAAAAATTTCTTTATATGATAATCCGAATGCAATGAACAGGATTAGCATATAATATCTATTTATAATTACTGACTATTATCTATTCTAATGAAAAGAGATAATATTTTATCACTACATACGCAAATATTTATAATAAGAAATTCATCATTAAACATTATTACAGGATAACGATATTCGATGAAAAAAAAAAACAAAAAAAAAAAACAAAAGTAACATTGAATTATATTATGGTAAATTTACAATATCTCCAACTCTTTGAGATCCTAAATTGACAGGGATATACAGATATACCAAAAAGAAATGTCAATTAATTTAATAAAATTTACATTACCATAGCCGTATTATCAACTCTATAATAATTCATCTTATATTTTTAGCAATTAACATTTTTAGCGGGGTTAAATATAACAAATATATTTAATTTGCTTATTTGATAAGAGATCTCTCCTAGTAGTTCAATAATGCACACTAGTAAGGTTGCTTATCTACAAATACATCTAAAAGTGGAACGTTTTATTGTTTTTAATAACTAAACCCAGATTCCATCAATCAGATTGACAGCAATCTACTTATATATTTATTTATTTATTTATTTTTTTTTTTTTTTAATTATTATTATTTATTTATTTATTTATTTGATGTGTAATCGTATGTACGTAACGAAAGATGATGATTAGGCTGAGGAAACAGGAGTTTATGAGGCGCCAGGCGCCGATAAATAAGCTTGTGTATAAATGAGAAGAGCTGAGGTCATCGAACGATGATACCTGCCATACGTATATGTCTGCCGCTCTCGTAATACCGATGAGCCCCCAAGTGTAAGTAGTTCCATCCGAAAAGGAAAGAAATAAAGATAGTCACTGGTCCACCTTGACGATTTTTCCCTCGACTCGGATGTGCACACATAAGCCCGAACGGTCAACGCGGTTTACCTCCACTCGCGGCTTATCGAAAACTGGTTTCCTTTCTTTATGCCGCTTTGTATTTCCACTCTGTCGCTTTACCGAGAGCTTAATGTTACTATAAATAGAACGCGCGAATGATGATAGAGCGAGTAAAAATGAGGTTAGGAGTCAGAGATTAGTATTTTGAACGAAAGAGTGACAGTTTACTGTTATTCCGGATTTACGAGATTTTCAAATAAAATATTATTTGTTGACATTGTTGCGATGCTCAAAATTAACATGATGCAGCTATTCGTAACATTTCATTTTATTCTACTGTCCCTTCCGTTGTTGGTTGGAGCGTTGCTCAAACATCTAAATCACTATACCTAAACAAGTGATTTACTAGTTACCAAGAATACACATATCCAAGGATATACATAAGGATGTCGTTTGCATTATGCATATATATCTATATATATATATATATATATATATATATATAAAAAAAAAATAAAAAATAAAAAAAAAACCACTAAAGGCGATTCAATAAAATATTATTTATAGATTTGCTGCAGACCCGTACGATTTGATGGCGGTAGCTTTAAGAAGCGTTCGATTACGATATCTCGATTTTTCCGCAGCTTTCCTTATCTTCCGCAAATAGGAAAGGCACGAATGGTAGGCCAAGTTTAAAATAAATTCTACATCGCTATCCGCTAAAACTCACGAGAAATGCGCAGATCCAGAGTTGGTGATTAGAGACCGAGACAAATGGTTTCTTACATTTGAGAAATTTCAGGCGGCAATTGCCTTGCAAGCTCTACTGAATTGTATTCTTTCAGCAAATCCAACACTCTTATCGTTTTTGTTGAAATTTTATGAGATTCTGATCACGATTTTGTCATTCTTTTTTTTTCTTTTCTTTTGCTTTAATTTTTTTTTTTTTTTTTTTTATTCATTTCAGATACAATTTTATTTTTTAAATTTCATTTTTGTTTTGTTGTCGTTTTTGTTGTTGTTTTTGTCGTTGTTATTTTTGCCTAAACATATAACGACGATATAAAATATTTTGAAGTATGAAATAAATAAACAAATGAATAAATAAGGAGTTCATTTAACTTTACGTGTAAATTTAATTTATATGCAAAAACTTTAACAAGTTTATTTGAATAATTATTTCATGTTGTATTAATATACAAATTATAATATTAAATAACTTTCTTTATTAACCTAAACACCCTTTCACGTTCAATAATTTATATAAAGCAATTTCCTAATAAATTATCATCAACTAAAAGAGATTTTTTTTTTTCGAGAAAAATCTGTTACATGAACATTACATTTTATGAAATAAATATATATCACCGAGCATGTATAAGAATTTTTGTTATTCAAGCGTTTGTGAAAATAGTGAAGAATAATGCGGAAGAAGTACATTCAGGGAAATGTCTAAAATGGCCTATGAGCTCGTAAATAAAACTGATCCATGTTCATCCGTAAGACGCTGAAATAGTAGATTGTCCGTAAAAGAGGCCCGACACCAGAATAATATAGTAGCAAATCTAGAATCCGGGTCATGAATTTTTCTACACGAGTATATTCTTCTTCTTATTAATGAAGTTCAGATATCAGAGACTTTAATCACTATTTTTCTAACGTTGCTACATAATATCATTTGCAAATGGACAAAGCGTAAATAATATATGAAAACGTGCTATAAATATAATCTCAAATCTATATACACATACCTGTATATATTAGATATCAAACCTGTCACTCTTAAGTTATCGCAAAGTTCCGATTGCAATCACTAAATCCTTAATGACTCATGTTTTCCATGTACATGCATGACACCATGTCCTGATTATTTATATATATATATATATATACATATGAAAGAGGAGATACAACGAAGAGAAAAAACTTCATCTAATTCACTTGAGCACACATTTATAAACTTAGCTAAATACTAAAGTTTGTCACGTCATTAAATATTTAACCAGCGAACGGTTAATAAATAATAAGCAAACGATTACAGAAGGTGGTAATTAATTAAACACTTATGAATATGAAAGAAGCTCAACATACGATAATTATATTAATTTAATGCGGATTAATCATAAATATCTCAACACATAAGATTCGCTCGCAAATGAATTGGACAAATTGTATGCTTTCTCGTTTATCTATCAATTCTCATAAAGATTCAAATAATTGGAGATAATTATTAGGTCAAGAATTAAATAATCAGTTCACACTATCAAAAGGTAAAAAAAAATAACCACGAATATTGATGTGCAGAAAAAATTGTTCTACAAAGTAAAATTTTACAAAAAAATATATAAATTGCAATTAAACGTTTGCCTATTTAAGTATCAAAATGCGAACATTATTTTTCGAGTGAGTATTAATCATTTAAAATATGATATAATTAATAGAATAATAATTTAAAATCTAATTTAATTGAAGATATATCGAAATATTACTAATGTTCAAAATGTGTTTTTTAAATTTGTATTTTTATGTATATATATATATATATATATTTTTTTTTTTTTTGCTTTTTTTGCTTTTTTTGTCTTTTGTTTTCTAATAAAATGCATAGAATCTGCGTTATTCTGAATGCACAGTATCGTTCTACGTTTTAGAATACTTGTTCATTCACTGAATAATTATAACATCATCAACTATTTATTAAGCAATTTAGTCATACAACTTGTAATTACATTATAAGATTATTAATTATCGTATATTTTATTTTATTCTTAGTATAATAATTATTCTATTATTCTGAAAATAGATGATCAATTATCAATATATAATAAGAATTTATACTAAGAATTTTAAAAATATCTAATAATTAATCCAACGGAATCAGTCTACTGATAAAAAATAGATTATAATAAAATAAGAAATATTTAAGTTTATGAAATATCCTTAGCAGTCAATTAATTTGTATTAAAAAAATTTGTACTATTTTAATCGTATAGCTTTCAGATGATAAATACGAAGTATCTTGAAAATATTAAAATGAACTTCTTACATACGTATAATAAATCAATCCATTAAAGTATTAAATAAGTAAATAAATCGCTAGAGTACAAAAGCGAGTAACACTTAAAAATTGTGATCCAAAAAATAAAAATGTGTTATACAAAACTTAATTTACAAGCGTCTATAGAATAAAAAAATTTAGAGAAAAAAAAAGATGGACAGTATACAAAAAGTATTTTTAATATAATTAATATAAATAATTTATATTTCAAAATATACATATCGATTTATCAAACACTCAAAGTTAATAGTTTTGTGAAAATTTTTAATACATATTTTGTATTTTCGCTAGCAAAAAACTAATAACTTAAACGAGAGGGAAATAAAATATTTAATAATAAAATATTTAATATTTTAATTTTTATATCAAGTATGTCTCAAGCAAAATTATTGCCTTTTAATCAATGCGTACTTGTAAACGTTTACTAAAATACACTAATGAACGTACTCCAAGCAATAAAATCATTCTAATTGAAAGTTGGAATGATTGATCCTGGAATATTAATAGTTCGATTAAATGAATTAAGTGTTATAAAAATATTAGGTAACAAGAGATTATTTTTGAAAAATGCATAAATACTAGATTACGTCTTACAAATGGCAGATTATGGTAAAACGAAGGCATCGGTTAAAAGGATAAAGAAGTATAACCGAAATGACAGGATAATAAAGAAATGCTAGACTTAAATAGAAGAAAAGTGTAAAATTTGAAGTACAGAGAGAATGAGTGGGATATCAGTATCAATAGTTAATAGTAGTGTTGGATGATGGTGTTGATGGATGTGGTGGTGATTGATAGTGGTGAGACGATAGTTTCGGTGACGGTGGTGATGGTGGTGATGGTGGTGATGGTGGTGGTGGTGGTGGTAGTTACGGTGGTGGCGGTGATTGTTGGTGGTGTCAATAGTAGGAAGGATAGTGGCAGTGATATCAGCAACCGAAGTAGTGGTGGTGGTAGTGGTATTAACAACAACAGTATCGAAGTAAATCGGGTGAGGAACGACGAGCCTGGAGAAGGGATAAAGAGAGCAAGGAAAGGAAGGAGGCAATACTAAAGTACCTCCTGCTGGCAGCACAGCGCCAGTAACAACAGCGAGACTCGAGCGCAACGTACGACCTTGACGAGGCCTTGCCGAGGTCGCCGACATGATTCCTATCCCATCTTCACTCGTTAAACGACAGCGGCAGAGCAACAGCATCTAACCAGCGATGGCGTCAGCCAAAGCGAGAAAATTCACAGACTCCCTCCGTTACCTCCTTTCTCTCTCGCCCTTCTCCGTGCCCTACCCCCCCTCACCCGCCTCTCACTCTATATATATTTCATTTAATCTCAATCTCTCTTATTCGCTATTCACACGCGTAAATATATATAACATTAATCGCAATGCTTTTGATTGATTAATAGATATAACAGGGCGAAATCAGATAATGTTGATGCAAAACAAATTTACGATTAATAGAATGGGTCAAACCATGCTTGTTTGAAAAAAAGTCACGAAATTTAAATAATTATAATAGTAGACAGAAATAAAATTAAAAATTTCAAGATAGCTTTATAAACACATTGTAGAAGGGTATAACAGGATATAAAAGAAAGATAAACATAAAATTTATTATATTACTCTACGAATAGGAAAATACACAATTTTAACATTATTTTTCATCAATCCTTTTTATGATCTATTGAGCATTGCCTCCGTTCTTATTCATTCAAGTTCTTACAATTATTTAATCATTTTGCAAGTATATTGTATTGTGTAAAATAATTTAATAAGTTAATAAAATGTTAATATAATTGTCTTTTATATAAATATCCAATGAAATATACGACGTCTTAAGTATATGTATGTATGTATCCTAAGTATAATAAAATTGAATAATAAAATTTTATTACAATCTTTAATTTCATTCGTACCTTCATATCTAAAACAAATATGGATAATTAACTGATAACTGTAATTCATTCACTGATGAATTTGATAATATTCAGTTACATAATGCAACTGATGGCAATTCATGAAAAATCTCCATATAATCTAATATATTATACAACAAAAATATAATGTAATATAATGTAATTTCAATAAAAAAATTTAATCAAATAATTAAAACATTCTTATTCTGTGCCTTCAGCATTTCGTTAATTTCTTGAAAGAAAATAAAATCATTTCATATATTTCTATCAAGAATAATACGAAAAATTCCTTCGCCGTAACTCCTACAGACTTGTAGTCGTAACACGAATTACCACTCGTAAACAACAACATTCCAATATTGTGCGCGTGTTACAAATCAAATTACGATCTGGGCAAAATTACTTCTATAAAGTGTAACATAAAGTAGAACCAATAACACCCAAGATTTGTTCCGACCATCAGGTCTGATTTAAAAGCATATCCACCGCAATAAATCATTCGAAAACAACGAACGATACGGTGAACCGAGGAGAACCTACGCGAACTATTTTTGTATCTTCGTAGTACGACCTTCACTCTATCATACCTTTTTCTTTTCTATTTCCCGTGCTCCTTTATTTTCCTTATCTGCCAAGGTGTTTTATTTCTGAGCGAAACCATATAATTTATACCGTCACTGTACAACACCCGTGAAACATCGCCAACTTATGATTAGTTGGAACTATTCTTAATTTAACGGCCCTGTAAAATTGAGCTCCATTGTCGAAGGTGGAACATATCACGCGGACAAAACATTTTTCAGAATAATAATCAAGAAATAACTGATGTAAACTGCGTTCTCGAATTCTACGATCTCAACAAATCAAATTTCAACTTATACATATTTAGAAGGATATGCTAACCACCCTCGGACGACGCTCATTGCAACAATCTTATAGTTAACATTTTTATATATAATTTTGTATAAAAATTCAAATGAAAGTTAATGTGAAACATACACCAGTAAATATATTTTGATTATCCAATGAATGTAAAAATAAAAATATGTTATTTATTATATCGGTAAATATGAAAACAATATTATTCACGGAGTAATTATTATAAAAAGTGCGTAGCTTATATAAGTAACACCGATATATTACATAATCCATAGAGAATCATATGAAAATATATTATTTTCAATACGCGAATATCATATTCAAATTAAACGAAACCTTAATGCATAATATTTGCCTATTTAACCCAATATTGAATAATTGTAAATCGAGTTTGTAATTAGATATATACAGTAGAATGAATGAATGAATTTTTTAATTTTATATCAAACATCAATATTACAAGATGATCTTTTATTCGTAAAACAATTTACATATTACATTTTATTATATAAATATAAATATAAATAGTTATTTGTGCATATTACTTTCACTACATGAAAAAAGAAATCAGGCATAATATCTATTATTAACATTTTCTTAAATGATTCCACCACTTTAATTTACACTCAAATAACAAATTTCAATAATTGTCAATCAAATTATTATTTTAGTTTATACTACATACTTATGAATATCCGTAGCAGTTTTTTTTCTTCGTGGAAAAAAAAAATTATTTTGCGAAAGTTTAATAAAATTTTTTCTCAAAAAATTATATATCATTTTATTAAATGAAATTTTTCATCTGTCAGATAATACATAAAATACAATCTTATAGTTTTAACGCGCAGACAAAGAAATAAGTTTCGTTGAGATAATAAATAAAGCTTATTTCACACTATGGCACCCTTTGCTTAATATGAATAAGTTGCTTTAATTTCCTCCATTAATCTTCATATCAACTATAACTATTTTATTTCAAGTTCACAAACAAAGCAATTTAAGCTTTTACTCTTTTTAATCGTAATGTAGTTTTTGCATATGCATTAACCACTGGCATGAACGTAGTAAAATCAATTAAAAATCCATCTTTATTTAATGAAAGTGGTTACTATCAAATAGAGTTTTATTTAAAAAATTTCTTTAAAATGTTATCGTTTTAAGGAATATGTATATATATATATAACACGCCTTTTATTATAAGACAATTCTTTATAATATAAACTCTAAAAAGTCTATAATTATTAAACACAGATCATTATTTCCATGTCAAAATCATATATTTTAATCAAATTAGCAGCATCTATCCGTCATTAAATGCAAAAAATTGATAAAATGCCGATCAGATTTTGTATGATAAGTAAGCTAAGCTAGTCAGGCCATAACAAGTGCAAGTCCAAGTCTAAAAGCAAAAGCCAGTGAAGCCAAAAATCAGGAGGAACATCGGGAGCCCGAGACTCTAGAATCGAAGCACAGCCCCACAGCATCCGACTCTCGCGCCATTCCCAGATAGTCGTAAGCTAGACGATGTTTGCACAGGGGCAATGGCACGCTTTAATGACAACTCTAGTGTCGAAAGTCAATCGGCGGCTGTGAACGTGATAGTGATACCGTGTGGATAACATTGCCGGAGCCTCTGGTGCTCGTTAACGGAGAGGCCCTGGCGGGGCCGTTTACCCAATGTCAATGAGCAATCGGTTCAATTACTTTCGAAGAATCGTGCCGATCGTGCTCGCGCGCTAGATAAGCCGTACTCTGCCTCGCCAGTTATCTTCCCTCCCTCGACCCTCAACCATCAACCCCTCATCGTCCCTTTTGCCCCTCCTTTCTCTCACTCATTCACTTACTCCCTCACTTCTCCCTCGTCCCTCTCATACTGAGATATATATATATATGAATATATATATATATATATATATATATATATATATATATATATATATATATATATATATATATATATATACATTTATATACATTGGCTGTGTGCGCGCGCGCGTTTATTATGCGTCTCTGTGACTCTCTCTTTTTCCCCTTATGAACTGCGAGCCTGATCTCTGGAATTCGAATCATTGGAAATATTTATTAATCCCTAGAGAGACGGAAAAAAAACGACAGATTCTCATTTTCACTGTGATTATTCTCAATGTACTAGCACTGATTTTTTAAATTTTTTACCAAAAACATTATAAATTGTATGCGCGCCAATTCATTTTATTGCCCACGATTAATAAAATGAGCCAGCCCTCTTCATTCGTTATTATTCTTGACTTTTTCAACTTTACAATTACAAATTGTATTACAATTACGAATTGTTATACATAATAGATTGTTGATTTAATTTTTTTTTTAATTATTGTCTGCTTATTACTATGCTTTCCAGGTTCGATTAATAAATATAAATGTTATACATATATTACGTATATTTAAATTTTTAATAGGAATAAGAAAAAAAGATAAAATTTATAGAAATGAAGCAATTATTGTAGAGCATGAAAATATGTAATACAATATGGGAATTCATAAATAAAATATTATATTTGAATATAAATGGTTAAATAAAATATTCTTTTATGTGCACAAAATCAATTTACTTTTATAAAGTTAAATTATGAATAGTACTTTAAGATTTCTACTCGAATGCAATTTATTTAATTTAAAATATTCATAATTATTATTCAAATATTGAAAATCAAGTTTTATTAAAAATATATTAACAAATAATAATAATACTACATCATTTTAAAAATAATTGAATTTAAAATAAATTTTTGCAAATATGCTTAATAAAAATTAAAATTAAGCAATCGGTACAATCGGCGGGAGGGGGGGGGGGAGGAGAAGGAGGAATTGATTAATTTTTTTTAACCAATTATCAATATATACACGCGCACACATGCGCTCACACAACGCACATGTATATGTAGTCTGCATATATAAAGTCTTTTTTTTTATCTTCTCTTTTCATCGTATATCTTAAAAACACAAATATTTATACAGAATAATAGCTCAATCGGGTCAAATGTGGCAGAAAAATCGAATATTGTTACGATAAAAATTATATAAGTTTTCAAAAATAATGTGCGAAACTTAAGAATCACAAATCTTTTAATTCGATTGTACTTCCCTTATATCACATTTCTCTAATAATGACAAAGAAAATAAATAAAAGAACAAATAAGGATAACATAGTACAGTATGGGGAAGAAAAATAATTCTTCTCTGATCTCTTTCTGAGGAGATGATTCTGGTTTGGGATTCGATTCGCGCGTTTCTGCACGAACAGCCATTATGATGAGATGATGCCACAGCGAATTCGCAAACGTGACTCACGAGTAAATTCTTCAAAGTTTTGAGGTTCGAACGAGATTCTCGATCATTCCTCTTATTTCCCCATAATGAAAAAAATTAAAGCAGTGTTCATTGAGTAGATGAAATGCGTATACGTCAACTATAATCGCCATATAAAATAACAAGTAAAATCGAACGACGAAACTTTGCAAATATAATATATGCGTTCGTATTACGAGAAGAACTTTTAAGCTTTAATATTAAGATTTGTCATTACAAGCGCTGTGCTAAAATCAATCTTTATTCTCAGTAACTACAAGACATTAAAATTCTTATTTTTATCCCATTCGCATATGGTTATGTATTAAATTCATTTCATATTTTTTATTGTATATGGATAATTTCATTTATTTTGTTAGGCTGTAAATGTTTTTAATGCAATTAATTGTAATTATCTTTTTATACATACTCAATTAAAAATCCCTGAAAATTTGAATAAACTATTTTATACGCTTATTATTTTTTAGTTTATAGATACCTAGAAATGCCATTTTTAAGGTATGGTCACTTTAAATAGCATGTTATAGCACCTTTTATAAATGATGCCATATAATGTTATTGCAGAGAAAAATGTATTATTAAAGTAGCATCAATTAATGTTGTATATTTATTTATGGTTAATGTAGTTTAAGTCCTTCATTTTTTTTTAGTTTAATTGACGTTCGGATGACGTCTAAACTTAATGCACAAATTACGGCTGTACTATGCTATTACTTTCGACTTACCCAGCTGCTTAGAAATTAGTGCTAAATTCATCTTCTTGCTCATGAATGCATTCCTATACAGACACGTAAATGTATTTTTACTTGATATTCGCTTCATATTTCAAGTTCACGTGCGCAAGAGGAATATACACCCGTACATATGGAATGCATCATTAATACTCAAAAGAGTGGCTTGTTCATTGCGCTTCTCTCTCTCTCTCTCTCTCTCTCTCTCTCTCTCTCTCTCTGTGCTCTCTCTGCTTTATCTTAAGAGCACTGAGGCAACGGCAGTGGCAGATCAAGTCTTTATGGTAGGCACTCGCAGTCATTATCCACGTCTTCGCTGCAAGTTATATTTTAATGTCTATGCAGAGCTTCGGTTGTTCGTGCTCACAGGTGAATTATCTTTCCTCGTGCAAATAGAGAGAGGTAAAGAGCCTCCGACGCATTGAAGTTAACTATAGATGTGTTAGTCCATTACAATTGACTTCACGCGAAAGCGATTGCACTGAATTCGAATACGTCAAATTTTTAAAAGTATATTGGAAGTTTTACATATTTGAAGAGATTATTGGATCGTTGAGGCCAATTTCTAAAAGCTGCTTATATTTTATCATTTATAAATAAGTTTTAATTGACTTATGAGCCTGCAATGATGGATCGCTTTCTCCAGCCCCTAATTTTCCCGGTTCATCAAATTTTGCATTTACCAAATCTACACTGTAGCTCAGTGAGAAAACAGCTTTGTATCTTTACACATATTTAATTGTAAAATAAAAATGATTCAATTATCAAATTATTGAAAAGATAGTGAAACGTAGAGAAGAGTAAAAGAGTAATTGAGAAATTGCCTTTTAATTTAAAAAGTAATTTACAAAGACTGTATGCTTAAAGTTTATAATCTCCGAAATGTGCGTGCGTAAATGAAATGGAGAATGACGAAAAAATTATTATCGCATAATGCGTGAATCGATAATAATTATATCGATAATAAAAACAATTATACATTAATATTTTATTGCTATTTTATTCATTAATAAGCTACAGTTTTTTAAAGTTTTAGTAAAAAAAAGCACATAGATATAATTTATAGATTTTTATTTTTCACCCAAACCATACAAAAAGCTTAACCGTCGTTAACAAATTATATCACTATCCTCCTTTATGGTCCACTGCTTCTCTTTTGATGGGTTTGAACAACTCTATGAACTTTTTTTAATTTTGAATATTGTAAAAATTATAAGAGTTTCGGCTTACCAATATCTTGACCACATCCGTTCAAACTTTGTTACGCTTCATGAACTTTTATGTCTTGATCTTCGCCATAGCAAAGTTATCAAGATATTTGTTAAATATTTCAATCCTACAAAAGTATCTCTGGTCCATAATCAACATTATCTATTAGACATATCTTATCTTAAATTCTAATGAATAATATTTTATGATACACATCGATGTAATATTTTTTCATATCTTAAGTTATTTTGTTTCAAAGTATCGCAAGGAATAAGTAAATGAAGTTTTGATTTTTTAATTATAATTTTATCTGATTTACAGTAATAAGTAATTACTATTTACACACGGTAATGTTTCAACAGTGTATGATAGTCGACAATTCCTTGTATTTTAAAAAGTGTCTTTA
>NW_011948417.1:5281564-5416564 GCF_000503995.2 Ceratosolen solmsi marchali
CTTTCCCTATTAGACAATTGCCAATGATTCATTTTAATAATTGACAATATGGTGTCATAAAAACTTCAATTGTTAATATATTCAATCAATCTAGACACGGCTTTTCGAAATATATTATAGCAAAATTTTCAAAAATTGCTGCTTCACATTCCTGGAAAAATCTTTTTCGCACGTCAGATCAGCACATATAAAAAAAGTCAGCTGTATCAATAGTAATTTCAGTTTGATGAATGATGCACTGCACCGAGAGGAAGAAATGAAGAAGATGGTGAAAAGTCCATAGACCGAGCACGAAAGAAAAAAATAATTTAAATATTAAAGATAACGCGCGCGTGCTATTCTTAGCTAGATGACTTACGACTTGTTTTTAAATTCAATACTCAGGTTATCTCGTTCTATAGTTGCATGTGCATATATGTGCTCGTGTAACTCGTCTCGTCTGGTCGCTGAAAAGTGAGAAACAAGCACCCGATTGCCGAACGCTCATACGAAGCGGACGGATTGAGCGCGTGAAGATTTCCGCTGTACCTCTTGGGAGGCCTGGATTGCAATATTTTCAGTGGCCATGGTATCTCTATAGATTGCCCGCGAGAGAGAGAGAGAGAGAGAGAGAGAGAGAGAGAGAGAGAGAGAAAGAGAGAGACTAGGAGTCTTCGAGTTGGCGTTTGCACGACTTAAAGTATCATTATACAGACATTGGGAATCATCGGCGTGCATTTCCGGCAGGTGCACACACACGCCTATGCTATTTTCAGAGCTACAATCTGTATATTTAGACTATAGCGGCTTATTCGATTGCTTTTGAATCAGTAAACAGAAGTGACACAGGTGTATGCGTTTCCATTTCATATTCTTTAAATAAATAAGTGAGTTATGTTCTGTGCTCCTTATCTTCTTACAATTCTTCTTTTTTTTTTTCATATAATATCTAGACAACTAATTTTTTCCACATAAAATTCACCCAGCACAATTTCATAAATACTATTTTACAAAATTACATTATATCCAGAACATGGAATGCAATAGACATAAAATAATGTTTCTAAACATTATTTTATGAACAATTACGAGTTGTATTTTAACAATAACAGCAACAAAATTAATATTACAATTCCAGGCTGTTGCTTCCCAAAGTATAAATTTCTTTGGAAGTAGTACATTAATTTTACTAGAAACATTGTATTGAAATATTATAAAGTTTAGAAAACGTATAATTATCTCTTATATTATTAAAGATAATTAAATAATTGTAGCTTAAATTGACGTGACTAGCTCATTAATTTTCTTAAAAGCATTTGTGCAGAATTTATAAATATTTAATAATATGAAAATAAATCAATATACCGAAGGTTAAATTTAATTAAGATGTGATTTAGATAATTTATATAATATTTGTAATGATTACCAAAATTAAGCAATTGTGATATGAATAATTTAATGAAAACATTTTTATAAATGAATAAATTCAGACTATCTATATAATTTGTACTTTCGAGCTTTCACGTATATAGTATTTTTCAAATATTCAATGAACAAATCGGTAAATATACATTTGATAACTTTTCACATTTTCATGTAATATAAAAATTATTGGTGTGTGTGTGTGTGTGTGTGTGTGTGTGTGTGTGTGTGTGTGTATTATAAATTATTCATAAAAAAAATTAACTGGAAAAGTAAATTGCAATAAAAGTATTTCTCTCATAGTAATTCTCATCATATGTTAAGCATACAAATGTTTAATTTTTTAATAATATCAACTAGTCAAGGTACTATAAACTGCATTTACCTCAACAAGGATTTGTACATTCATTTGGATTATTTATTGCTGAATTCTAACATTATTTAGATTCTAACGTCACTATTCATCATTTGAACACATTATTTTGCATTTCCCAATATTACATGCATAAACTTAAATTTACACTTTTAAATATATTTATTTGAAATATTAATGTATAACGTAAATACAATTCCTCTAAATAGACGTATTAATTTCATTGACGTTTATAATGAATTCCAATAATTTAAGACATATGCAAATTATTCATAATATTATAATATGAAAATTGAAATAGCTATGGTATTAACTAAAGTAATACAATTATAAAAATAAGAAGCTGTACTTACATAAATTTACTGTCGTAAAAATTGCATTATGATAATTGAGTGATTTACCTGAAACATTAAAATTATTTGGAATTATTTATTAAATTCTTTTATACGTAGACAAATGATCGTTATAAAGAAAATGTATAACTCCGTATTGATTAGATTGTTCAAATACTTCTACATTATTGAAATGTGACGAAGAAAAAATTAAAATAATTTAGTAATTATATCTATATGTAGAAGTGTCGTATAAACATATAATGGAAAATTAAGAGAAAAGTTTTAGTTGGCCTTGTTGGCCAATTCTATGATAAATACATCTGAAAATATAAATCTTAAGCAACATAAATCTTGTTCACATAAATAATTATGATGAAACTAAGCAAAATTAGTTTTTTAATGTTACATATTCTTAAATCTATAACAATATAATGTAAAGAACATCGTAAAGTGATAAAAATTGGCTGAAAGAAAAGTTGCGCGTAAAATTACCAATTAATTGATGAATTAATGGATTGCATTGATCACACTGAAATTGATCTCAAGAGAGAGAGAGAGAGAGAGAGAGAGAGAGAGAGCATCTCCTCCCTTGCGTGTGTCACTGAACTTGAAGACGCTAGCGACGGAAAATGCAGAAATCCATTCTCCGTTTCACGTAATAATTCTCGAGAGTGGGGTTATTAAGGGAACCGTCTTCCTGCTGCGAACACACATAGATTTCTCCTGTGTCGCAGGACCGGTCTACCCCCACCCCATCTCCGTTAGCCACATCTTTGCGGTGCGAAGGATTTATCGAAAACGCCTTTCGCGCGAACGGGCAAATGACCTCGTTATGCATATATTATACGCATCGGACACTGAGAAAAGAGCGCCGAGTATTTCTACAAGATTATGCAAATACAAGCTCACGAGGTATATGGAGCTAAAGTCGCGTTACTTTGACCACCGTGCAGTGATGCACTTTTTCGATATATGGGAAAGGAAAATGTTGCCAAAGACGAGATTGATCACTAACTTATTTCGCTACATTCTTCAAATATATAAAGGATGCAACCGATGAAACGATTGCGCAATTAATTTGCATAGAGCGCAAGTGCTTTTACGGCATGTATAAACAAAATGTGAGTTATACCAACGTATCTCCAAGTATCGATTGTCAAAATTTCAAAAATGATGAGGCATTATCTCATGTCGCTGGTAAATTTTAATGCAACGCTATCAAAATCATAGTTGATGAGTTAATTACTAATTGGTATTGATGATCATATTGATTCATTTTTATAAAATGACAAAATATGCTAATTCAATTGTAAATTAATTATGATTTAATATTAAAATACTAATTCTTTAATGTTGAATAAGCATTGTAATAAACTATGTAATGTACTTTCCAATTTGTCATCACATATTAAAAATATTTTCAAATATTAATTATATACTTGCAACTTTACTTCGCTAACAATTTTTGACATTTATGTATTATATTATAATTTGAACAGTGCACATTCTTAATAAAAAAAAATTCCTATATATATTTTCTTAAAATATCAACAAATATATTTTCAAAATAATTCCGTCTACTATATTTTATAGTTTAACAAAATAAACGAAGATAGCAAATATCAATCAAAAATAATTATAAATAAGACTTAATAACTACATTAAAAAATAATATACGCAATTTGCAAGCCCTACGTAAGTGGATAACAGACCATTTTGTGAAAAGTACAGCGTTTCAGAAAATTCTAAACGTTATTAACATCATACTCTACTACTACTACAAACCTGCACCACACATCCGTTAGTACAACATTAATTATGAAAGATTTGCTACACCTGTCAAAATAGAGCCCAAGCAATATAATTTTACCATAATGATCTATAATGGCCATAAGTAATATGTAAAATACTCAATACTCGTACTTTAATAAGAACGTATCACAAAATTTTACAATTTTCATTTATTTGTCTTTCTTTATCGAATCTTTAATGAAAGTCCTAAAACTCGTGAATAAATGTAATAAGAAATTGTCCCCCCCCCCCCTGTCAACGTGTAAACAATGTAAACACCAAACTAAGTAACCATTAATGATAATAATCGCTTTTTTAAAACGTCCAGGTAAATTCAATAGAGAAAGTAATGTATTATTTTTTGCTGGAACAAAAGTCTTGCACAATAAGCAAAAATTCAGCAAGCAAAACCAATGCAAAGGTGCAACAAAGTCAATAATTATAAGGCGCAAATCTTAGAGAAGCCTACAAAATGTTATAGGATATCTTAAAGCCAAGTGGCCCTTAATATAAATAGTCAATAGCGTAGGAAAACTATACTGTAGAAAAAACTTCCGAGTCAGAATGCAAAACAAGACAAAGCTAAAAGCTGGGTCGAAGCGTAATAATTCTTTAAAAAACATACAAAAACAACCAGACAGTAGAAAAAAATGAGGCTGAACAAGAAGAAATAGTTCTCCGACACACGTATTCGTTCGCCTACGTAAGCACGTAAGTGGCAAGAAAATTACGATTCTCCCCAATAAGAAGGTGCACAGTAACACACAGATGCGCGCACTCTGAAATGTAAACTTGTGCTTATAGGAGCATGAGTAAAGGAACTAGCTTGTTCTGCCTTTTCTCTATCCTTCCCTCTACACCGTTGTTGACGCACTTCCGTTCATTCACCTGAACGACCTTCACAAGGTCACCGCCAGGGTAAAAATGTCCGAAGAAAAAGGGACAGCAGTCGGAAAGCCTGTATAATGTAGCTCCAGATAGGAGTACGAAGCTCTCTCTCTCTCTCTATCTCTCTCTCTCGAGAAATAGAGAGGGATCGTAGGGTGATGGGGGATGGGGGGGGGGGGCGAAGACGAACGAATAGACAGAGAGGGAATGCAAAAACGAAGTAACAAAAGAAGGCAAGAAAGAAGGGAGTGGTGGATTGGGGTAGGGTGCTAATCAACGCCTGGCGTCATGCTCCAGAGAACACTCGACTAACCGAGCACGAAGAGGCAAAAGGGAGAAAGGAAAATGAAAAGGAAACGAAAAAAAAAGGGAAAAGGAAGGGAGACTCACGAATAGAGGGAGGTAGAGTAATGGAAAGAAAACAATGTATGTGAATGAGGAACCTAGAGGACGAGAATCAGATACAAAAACACAAAGAAAAACGAACAGAGAGATAAAAAATTTGATTGAGCTTATAAATTAATTTAATAAAATTGGTTAACTAGTTATTTTTACTGAAATTATATGAGCCGTATAAGTGGTTAAAGAGAATGAGTAATTAGGAGAGACTACCTAAAGCATCTTCAAATATAATAATTGGGTTGGCCACAAGGCTTTTTCTACTTTTTTCACTTGTTAATTATGGTTTCTTTCATGGAGCGAACTTTTCATAAATTAATAAACTTTATAAATTAAAATACAATCATCTAAAAATATCTTCAATATTTAATAACACTACGGCTTTCGATCGAGTAATGTACTCAAAATTAACTTTGCACTTGACAAAGTTGTTCGCGTGAAAATAAATTGGATAAAATGAGAAATATTTATTTATCATACGCATAAGGAATATTAATAGAATTCTCAAAATGATAATTAAATTTGTTATTATTAATTTGATTAATTGATTAAAAATGAATTCATAACAAATAAAATAATCTTTGTATCTTATTCGATAATAATAAATATTCTAATTCATAAATTATCGATTATACATTAAATATAAGTATTTTTCAACATTTATCATTCATTATCTTAAGCTCCGTAAAAATTATTCAAATATATATATATATATATATATATATATATATATATATAAATTAAAAGAAGTTTTAATAATCAAAATTAAATACTGCAAGATAATAAATAATAGTACTTTTAAAACATACAATACGAAAAAGTTAAATTTAAAAATTAATCATTAATCTTAAAAACTTTATCATTTGTCACTAATTCATAAATTAAATGAGAAACGAATGTGAACAACAATGTTTAGTTTCATTCAATAATTTCTTTTATAAAAAAATTGACATTTTTAATTAAAATTATAAAATAATCATTGTTTCTGGTGAAAATATGCATTGTTGATCTAATTTTTAAATATTTATTATGCATGAAATATATTTCTATACCAAAGTACGTAATAAATATTTTCATATATATATGAAAACTATGGATTATTTACCGCAACCAATACACAGATTTTATTGTTCCGAGTAAATAATCTTTAGTGTCGAGTTATGGTAATGATTCTTCGATAAAACTGCTGAAAATCAAGTACTAATTGCATGTCGTTTGATTTTGATGTGTTAATAAATGATCTTTCCAGAAATCTGAGCATATAAATAGGAGCATAATCCTTATTATCCAGTCGGCAACATTTGAAAGTAAGCTAGGAAAGTAACCTCGAGGGGGCAAGGGGAAACCAAGGGTTTTCATAAATGAAGTAAGAAGGGAGGAAAGGGATATATAGATATAAATAAAAAGGGGGCACAAAGAGAACTCGTTTTCCCTCATAACGATGACATCGCCGACACAGAGAGCGAATGTGTGGAGCCGAGCCTAGAGAGTTAAAAATAACACCGCACTGGATATTTATAGCAAGTGGTTGCATTACGTGGCCAATGCACGCACGAATGAGAGAGCCGAGGGATGCTCAGAATACCGGAAAAGAGATAGCGTATTAGCAATACTGATATTCAGAAACAGGTAAAAGTACCTTTTAATGATGGAGAGTGCACACGTATGTACGAAACGTGCATTAACATCCGAGCGAAATCGAACTTTGATGCTCACTACTATTCGTACTCGTACTCGTACTCTACGACTAATTTTATCGGAAACTCCTGCTTTTTATTTCCGACTGAAGTACTGGGCTTTAGCTTCGTAATAAAGCTAATTGATCATCCTGTTATATTCATAAAAGAGATTATTTTCAAACTGGTTATTTTGCACCATTAAATCAACTTTTTAATCTAGCATTTCTTGCATTGGCGTATTTAATTGCTTTCGCGAGGGGGAATATTTTTATCAAAATCGAAAAATTGCCATTTTATCGACGGATAGGTCAAATTTTTTACTTGAAGATTTTCGTCTATTTATTTGGATGTATTTAGATTGCTTAAGAGTATCTTTCAATTTAACGATTTTGTTTTAATGATAATTGTGTATTCATATGCGTGAACTTTCTCTTTGAAAGCAATCGAATTTTTTTTTTTTTTAATTATTTGATCATTATATTTACATGAAAATATCACTAATTTTATTAAATAATATATATTCTTATAAACCGAGTATAATTCATTATTAATTCAATAGTATTTTTTCAAACGTCTTTTTCGAGCCGCATATAATTATATATGGAAAGTCAATATTAATAAAACTGTTTAGTAATAAGGTAAATGGATATTTACTATATTTACTATTTAGAAATAATTCTGTTCTCTTATTAATTGTTTAATGTAAAATATTAGGATTCGTATATATCAATCATTTATGCAGTATCTTATTACTATGTGATTATAAATGTGTGCAACGAAAAAGTGTTACTTTAAACCAAACATTAATAAAAATGGATCGCAATTTAATGTTAATTTCGGATCATCCAAAGCGTTTAAATTTACTTTTCAACTTTAAAGTAAAATTTTTTTTCCTTATTAATAATCAGGCACAAATTCTTCTTTCGAGCCATTAATTTCGTAAAAAAAATTAAAAAAAAATGTATAAAATAAAAAAAAAAACACGACTATTATCATACTTTCAATGTGCTTATACAAATACTAAAATGTATTTAATATACCTGCCTGTGTGACAAAAATATTAATTGTATATTCGTGGAAAATGGGGCACACGGAGTACCATTATGTTGTATACAAAATTACTATGATGAAACTGTTTTGCTTTATTATATTTGCACGCAATACTAGTTATATGGCCTTGCTCGTGAATTTAACAACTATTAACGTCTTTTGCAATCAAACATAGTTATTTTTCAAGTACGTGGGTTTCTATAATGCTTCGAATCATTACAAAGTACACTACTATTACAACCATAATTATAAGCATCGTAAGTTTCCGTTTTTAAAACCAAGATAAATTATTTTACAGTAATAAAAGCGGATTTCTGGGAATCAATGAAAAAAGAAATAATTAATTTTTTTATAATTACTCGAGCGATGGTATATCATTAGTTTTATTTATTTATTTTTTCTCTATTTCAATTACCTACGATTAAAAGTTAATTTCATATTTTTTAGAAGTTCGTTAAAGTTTTATTATATTATTAGCAATGGACGAAACAAAGCTGCAACTCACAAAGCATTTCTATTAAATGCGGAGCTCAAACGCCTTATATATTGATACACGCTTGTGGAAAACCCTGTTCGTATTAATCTTCGTTAACGCTTCGCGTCATTAAGCTCGAGAAACCAAACTAGAAAAAGGTTCAAGATCAACCAACATGAGAGCATTAGTGCGATGCTAGGCATTGCCCAAACACAGCCGCTAAGTAAGCAAGATAATAAAACTACAGCGCGACCCAGTGCAAATAGAAATCACCAAAAGAAAGAAAGATTGTTGCAATGAAGTGAGAGAGGAAGGGGAGAATAAGACCTCCGCGCGAGCGGAAATCAGCGCCAAGTAGTATCTGTCAGGGTGCGATGCGACGCACCTCCCATCCGCATTTCAGCTGAACATGGAAGGAGGCTCGAGCAGCGGGGCGCCGCATATTATCGTGGATCAACTGCAGTGGCGGTGGCGGTGGCGGCGGTGGCGGTAGCGGCGGCAGCGGCGGCAGCGGCGGCAGCGGCGACGACGACGACGACGATGGCAGCTGCTGCGACGGGTGCATTGCGCCCGAGGTGGGATGGCCTTGATGCGGACCGTCTTGGCGAGGACAAGGCCGACCGCCCGAGGGCATTTTTCTACGGAATGGCCGATCGCACCCGAGGAGTATTTTAGCCGCGTAGCCGGGGTATCCGCAGTCACTGACCGTAACCGATCCGGTGGATGCTTATGACATCGCCCCCCCCCCCTTCGCCCTCGCCCCCAATAAATCGCAACTACCCGTGAAGCCATTGCTTCGAGATTGCAATAAAATTTGAAAAAATATTCATCCCTTCGCATCGTTGTTACCACTTGTAAATTATTACTATTTCGGTGGATTAAAGATTAGAAAACATTAGATAGATCGACTGAATATTCAAACAATGGGCACATGATAATATCAAATTTTTATACAATGACGTTGTAGTGTTTACAGTTATTGGATGCTTCAAGTTTTAATCGCGATATAAATTATTGTATGGATTCACGTGTGCATTCATCTATTCCAACGGTTTCTTTATATAAATCAATTAAAGAGATCGGACGTCACACGGATTTTTATAAAAATGCTTATCTATTCAACGGGCATCTGTAAGATTAATTTCATCAATCGTAATTACGTACCATCTATCGTGTTTCTTCATAAACGCTAAATTATTTATGATCATCGAAGTTACTCAAGAAATATAACCCGTTAAAACCAAGTCATACGTTTATGATAAATAAATTGATCTATTTTTATTTCGAATGTCATGGGAATTAGAGAATAAAAGAATTATATCTTAAAAATACGGCATTGATAAACTATATGCATATTTTTTAATGATAACTGAAGTTAAAAAATATTCCTTAATCTGCTAATAAACTTAAAAAAATTTTATTCGCTTAAAAATCATTCGCGACGAAAGTTATTTAAAATTAATATTTAGAATAATCAGAAAGTTAAAGATGTTCATTTATCATTATGACATATTATACTTTTTTAACTCGAAGTAAAATGACCTTTCATTTTGACAGATATAAGTAATTATTTAAATGATGATCATATTTAAAAAAATAATGAATTTTTAAGAAATGAAGCCTGTATATCATGTCACTTAATATGAATTTAATGACGAGATTCATTAGATCCCAGAATTAACGTATTTTAAAATCGTAAAGCAAATCCCTTTACTAAATATTAATAATTTAATGCGGTGAACAACGTTATTCTTTTTATGAAGTATCTGAAGTTATAAAAATTTAAAGCAAACAATACATATATCAGGCTGAAATTATTGTTTATACTGCTGACATCCTTAACAATATGTATATAAATATTTATACTAGTACAATTTTTAGTAAAAATTTTCAATCAAAAGTTGATAAATATCGTCATAACGTATTGAAAAATATTTGTGTAGCGGAAAATATTGAAACATAATTTAATTTACATTCAGTTTTACTTTCAATATAACATTGAATATATAAAAGATATAAGAAAAGATGTCTATATATTTTTTTCACTTAAAAGATAATAGATGAATATAATTTAAAATTACTTTCTGTACTGTTAAATTCGTAATTTTCAAATTAAGCATGTATTGCGTCCAAGATTTGTCACTATAATTATCTATCATATATTAACAAATTTTAACAAATTTATATGCTCTACTTAATTGGTAAAAATAATTAAAAGCAATTGCACGTTGAAAAAAAATATTGCGACTAGAAAATATTTATTTAATGTTTAAATATATCTTTTTAAAAACATGTAGTATGTGCGAGTACAATAGAATATAATATGTTAATGATAATTCAATTAATAAACAAAATAAGTCAATATCTTTTTTTTCCATTTTTTATACAATACACGTGCGTTGGTGTAGCGTTAATACTTTCACCCAAATATTATCTGATTTACATTTACGACACAACAGAATTAAACATATAATTAAACAAATAACTGTGTGTCAAATACGTTTCGAAACGATATCGTTAAACTAATTGTTACGTAATGAATGGAATCCACAATTTTACAATGTCTTTAAGATAATGTAGAGTGGTGGCTTGACGCTATCGTCCAAAGACTTGTTTACATTTCTTTATAGCAAGACAGAAATATATGTTAAAATGCTGGAGATAAATGTGTATATATATACATGTAGCAAATGTGTATATGAAATTTCTAAAAATGATCTTTAAGACGTTTTAGAATGAAATGCTGCTTTCGAAAGTTTATATCTAAAAAATGATCTGTTTCCAGTTTAATATAGTTCACGCATCATAAGGTGATGGTAATTGAACATAAAATAGTAAAAGGAAATTTCATCTCTAAGGTATTTAAAATATATCTACATGTATTGAATATACGAATTGAATGCTGCACAACAAAGAGAACAAAACTATAGAATTTTAATAGAAATAGCGTGGCGAATATACTTTCAAGTTTAGTAAAAAGTAAACAAAGGTTTCGGTTAGTGATCGAGATTTCTTTTGCGCTTATCCGAATAATCAATATTTTTTACTTCAATATATCCACGTTCATTTAACAATAAAAAGATCGTTGAACTGTAAAAAATCCATCCTTTCCATATAAATGATTCTCTCGTTCTCTCTCTCTCTCTCATCTTTTCGCTCTTCGTTTCTCTTGTTCTACACGTTGTTTGAAATGCATGACGTCGTGATTGCCACACACGAAAATAGTTTGTTGGCGCACGCGCTTCAAGATACGAGATCGAAAAACGATTCACGTAACGATTGCACTCAAAAGCTGCTGGCTGTGTCATACTGACTGCAGCGATGAAAGGCCTTACGCGAAGAAAAAGGCCTGACAACGTAGGGAAAAAAAGAAAGGAACGAAGGAGGCAGAAGCTCGATAGTAAAGATATCCGGGAAAGGGAAGGAGGAGGAACGATGGTCTGTCTCATCGGAAAAAGGGAGAAAAGTGGCGACTCGGAGAATGAAAGTAAGAACAGCGGTCCGGAGATTGACATCGATCAGGGGCCTCCCCTCGACCATCGTGTTCACTCCCTTGCAAAGGAAAGCCAATGTGGGGACAGGTAAACATAAAATCCCAGCTACCAATGCCAGCTCCGCCGAGTCAATGATTTATCGGTCCATCACCAGATCGACGCGGCTTTTCCATCGTAGCGATGACACGCGCTACCACCGCAGGTACGCGGCACTCGTATGCGTCGTCAAGTTGGAGCCCGCGAAATTGCGAGCTTATTCAAATTACACGCTATGCTTGGCGCCTGGACTCCAGCCGCCTGTCGCCGCCGCTCCCATGAATGCAGATGCACAGATAAAGATACGAGGAACTGGAAAGGGAGAAACGAGGAGAAGAAGCATCCGGAGGCATGCGCATGTTAACGTGCTGCGTTTATAGTTTCCCTCTGGATATTCCAGCGCAAAAGTACAAATACGATTGTAGGTATGAAAAAAAAAAAAATAATAATAATAATAATAAATAAACATAACAAAACAAAACGAAAAAAACGTATTGAATATTTTTGATCGAAAATGCAAAATTGGCACCATTTACCCGTCTCGGCATCTCGGTACAATTTACCCGAGGCAAAGACATTAAGGTAAATGTAGGTTAGCATGGTATGGAAGAAAAAAAAAATTAAATATAGTAGAAGAATTGTGTTTCCAAATTTTTTATAAGATCATGTTTGAATATTTAGTTAAAATTTGGTTTATTAATTGTAACTATCGAGCTCGAATTAACGTTTAAAATTTTCAATATACACCAATACAATCGTAACGTACAATTTGGAAAATTTTCTTCTATTTTCATTAACAATTACCGTAAAGGACAAGACACAATAAGTATTATCACTTTAACATTATGACGATAATGTAATTCTGCATTTGTACAAAATATAATGTTGCATAATAAGAAATAACTTACTTCAAGTAATCAACAAATCTAGAAGAGGAAAAAAAATTAAAATGCCATTTTATTCTCTAATTAAAAAATGATTGTCAAATTCTCTCTCTCCCTCACCTCTAAAGTGCGAAAATTAAGATTTCATAAGACTCATTGTCATGTTCGCTATACGTTTCTTAACAGACAGCCTATTATAATATTCACGTGAAATATAATTTTTATCTCACACAAGCTTCGTAGCGAAACGTAATCTGCATTCGATACGCAAGACATAAAAATTACATTGGCGAGCACATCTGGGCAGATATTTGATTCAATGAAAATCTAAACTATAAATTCAATCAACGATAAAGAAGATGAACTCAAAGGGGCAAATTATAAGCGCCTCGTCCAGCCAAATGAATGCGTATAAATGGATCGTTTAAGGAGCAACCATATGTTGGAGAAAAATTTAAATGGCCTTTATCTGATATTAAGGTGAACAGAAAATTAACGAGATACTCGCACCGTAATGCTTTATTGTGACGATAGCAAAGGACGAAAAATAAAATTACTCATTCAGCCGATTGTTCATCGAAAGAAAAGATGTATTGAGTAGAGCGCGTCAGTCATAATTTTCGTGGGTTAATTAAATTTGCCTTAGGAAAACGACACGATTGTAACTCGAGAGAAGTTCCAGAGAGGTTTGAGCTGATTGGTTATTCGGCTTCTCTACGGTTCACCTACTATCATCATCTCTCTTTACACCAAATAACGAATTATCTCAACGCGAATAACATGTGATTATCTCGCAACACGTGATATGATTGAAAATTATTATCTGTCAGACGAATAAATGATATCACGCTATAGTTTAGCTCATCCAGAGTGCATTAGCTGAGCACATTCGGTGTATCGAGCGATTAAATTACTTTATTGAGAAAATGTTATTACTAAAATTTACGCTTATGAATTGATATCACTTTACGTAATCCATTCATCTTAAAGATTTATTACCTAGAATACGAAGCTATAAAAGTAGAGGGTCATCGTTTTTCTTTTCCAGAAAGTACGTTCATTAGATAATTAATTTAGGTAAATGAAACTTGTATTTAAAAAAAAAAAAAAAAAAAAAAAAAAAAAACTTTCTTCCTTCTATCATATAAGGTGACAGTAATGTTATAATTTTATATACTAATCATATAATCATTTACTTTTAAAATACTGACAAATACTGTTTACCTATGTAAAACCATTTCATCCTCATATGTTATCGTTATTAAATATAACTGATGTCAAATGTATTCATTGAAATAATTTTGTTTTTCCAACTACTGTTACCTATCCAGTTTCCATCATTATTAAAAGAACAATGGATTAACGAAACATAAAAAAGATTTTGTTGCGATACAATTATTTCTGTAATATTGCTTAAACGTTTTTCAATCTCGACTCATAAGAATATAAATGCGATGCACATGTTTATTGAAATTTCATTCATAAAGACAACCTTTCATAAAGACATTCATAAACAATACACTCGACCGCTCGACAATTAAAATACTGATGAATGTGTCAGCATTGAAGTATCCACATATTTCAATAACTATTCAACGTGTAAAATGGTCTTTATAATTCAAATACATATCTCGCTTATTTGTAAATATAATTCTTACGTGCGAAAACGAAGAACTTCATTTCGTTTTCATCATCAACGCTCACTTCAAACTCTAAGTATATAGACGTATCATCATGTAAATATGCAGATACATGTAAGGATTACAATATTATTGATACTGGGACTTATAATTCTTGCCTCCAGCATCGCAAACAAAGAATAACTCACTTCACTCGTATGCTAAAAGTAATGTACCTCTTTTCTTTCTGACTCTATCACACACACACACACACACACACACACACACACACACACACACACATATACACTGTACGTGTGCGTTTATTTTTTGTTATACCAAAAGAGAAAAATTGAGTAATTTCTCTTACAAGTAATGCATGCGAAGAGTCGGTGCAAACACCCCTATACATACGGACGTGAACCTCTATGATTATACTGTTTGTTTAGCATTGATTAACAACTAAGAAAGAATGGGGGAATGTACGTATACATATATATATATATATATATATATATATATATATGATGCATGTGTATGACAGGCTAAAGAAAGAAAGAAAGAAAGAGCTTTAGAGAAATTTATAAAAGTTTTAAGATAAAAAACGAGAGAAGAGAAAAGTTTATATAAATGATCTTTACAAGATCTGCTAATTAGCCACTTAAAATGCAAAAGAGGGCAAAAATTTACTAAATTCCATGTATGAATTAATATATGAAAGCACAAGTTATAGTTACAACTTTAAAAAATTGCTATATCAGATTTAGATTATATACTCTTTTTGGTTCACAAACTAATTAGATCTTTACGTCAAAATTCTAAAGCTTATAGAAAATTTGCGACATCAACGTAAAGATATACATATAATAAAATAATATAATTTTTTAAAATCTTTTCCAATTGTTAATATTACAAAATAAATGTCTTAAAAAGTAAACTATTCCAAAATATTATAGCTTGTTACGTAAATTTTAATTATAAGGGAAAAATATTAAAAAAGGTTTTTTTACCAACTTATATAATTGAATACAGAAACACCTTACATCTTTAGAAATATGTAATAATAGATAATTACCAATTTTACTATTCTAAATAAACTACATTTTCAATATCATACAATTTATCAAGGGCATTATTTATATGTATATATATATTTAATGAAAATAAGGGTATTCAAATCTGTATATATAATGGTACAAATATGAATAAAAAATTTAAACATAAAAATATTACAAATATTTATAAATAAGTGATATTACTACTTAATCGCACATACGTGTAAAGTAATTCATGGCAATGATTATATATTGTATGATCTACAGAGCATACACTTATGTAAAAACGACTCTACATTTTCATTTCACGAACAGAAAATGCTTTACTCTAAAGTATTTTTCAAAAATAAATACTTATATTCACGAGCTATCGTTAAAAAGAAATGTTAAGAGTGGACTAAATTTTCAGCCACTAACCCAAAAATAAAGTGTACATGTACACTTTAGTGTTTTAAAAATTTCTGAAAAATTTATTTTCGAACAATTATGGTTGGATGAAAACAAGTATATATAAATAATTCTTAAAAATATTTCATAATTTTTCTGTGATAATATAATACGTGATAATAATTGTTTATACTCAAGATGATAAATTACAAATAAAATATTTGTAAATAATAAATGTATGAGTTTGAATATATTAAAGAGAAAATTAATTCAGCATTATTTATATAGCAAGTAAAGTACTTAACGATATTTATTTATATTAAAAGTATTTTATTCAATTTTAACATATCATGTGTAAAGTGAAAAAATTTTATGTATTAGTTGTTAAATGTTAATTTAAAAGCAATAGTAATGATTCTTCACTGCATGTTTGATGCCAAATCTTATGAGAATTAAACAATTATTAGTAAGTGAACTCAAATTATTAGAATATTATCAATATCATATAATTTAAAATTAGTAAAATAATGTAACGGTGACATTTCAGCTATTTATATTAAAAGTTAAAAGAGATCTTTTATGTAAAATAAATACATTTTTTTTTTTTTTTGTTGCTATATTTGCTTAAGCAAATAATTATTCATATAACTATATTACAATGTATTGTCATAATATTTTGTGCTACTACTCAACAATCATTTCATAGTATATCAATTAGATCGATCAATTCATAATTACGGCATAAAACAAAGACACATAAAAGAAAGTTTATACATACTTTTTACTCTACTATGAATATCATTAATTTATTATGTATTTTTCATTAACTGGTTTATCAGCGAAATGTACCTTCTATAGAGCTAATCTAAAATAACAGAGAGACTAACCGTTTGTTTAAACGAGACAATTATGCTTGGCTACTCAGTATGCATCTACATTACGAATTATGAAAATAATGATTTACAGATCGGATTATACATGTATTGCAATCATTTATTTTACTAAGTAATGGCATTTACGAATTAAGAAGACACTAAACATAATTAATTTTTTGTATTATTTTAAATTGAATTCTACGTTAATGCACAGCCCATTTGTTTTCATACATTTCTTTAGCAAAAATTATATTATTAACTACTGATCAGTATTTATGTATTTATGGTTAGGAACTTCACTTGACACATTAAATGGTAATTACTGTTATTTTATTTTGTTGGATAGATGTTGATTCGTGACAAGTCTTCGTATATACATAAACGTAAATTACAATGTAATTTTTTTAACATGAATTGTCACCTAATTTCCGATGTGTAATTAAATCTAGATAATCAACCGTATAAAAAAATATTGCAAATAATAAAATTAAAATGTTTGTTTTATAATGCTATTCAGTAACTAAGGTTTCAATAACTAAAATTTCAGTAATGCGGAAAATCTTTCAGATATTCTTTTTAATATTATATCTTAATATAAAAAAAATCATAAAATATGAAACACATTGTTTTATGAATAAAAATACCTTTGAGAGCTTTATCAAAATATATAACCCACATGTCCAATTGTTTCTTTAAAAATAGAAATGCAGTCAATTTTTATAGATGAGATATTTGTATGAAAGTCAAGTCCATTATAAATATACAGTTTCAACATATAAACTATTGATGAAAGTGTTCGTTTAATATATCTATCTCTATAAAAAAAAAAAAAAAAAAAAAAAAAACTTAAAATTATTATTTACAGGTTTTTAAGATTTTTTTTTTAATATATATCAAGATATATCAATTTATATAAATAATTTTTCTGAAAAGATATTCATTGTCATTAATTTCATCTCTAAATAATTTACAATCGCACATTTAATCTCAATTATTAAAATAATGATTTAAAATGTTCATAACTATTTACGTTTAAAGCATTAACAAATAAATATATAATTATTTACAAATATCAATTTAATGAAAGTTAATTGATTAGATCTATAAAATTATTTTCTCTTTGAAAAAATTTCTATGAGAATATCTGATGAAAGAAAAAGAAATTCTTATTGGCTAAATTACTATGCCATTTATTAATTGATTGATATACTAGAAAGTTCAATTGTCAACAGAAGCTCATTAATCTGCTTAAATTTCATGGCTCATAAAATCGATAACAACTCAATGGAAAAGGCTTAAATCATTAGGATGAATCATTAAATCGAGCAACGGCCATTTTCATTTAGCCATACATGAAAAAAATTGAGCTTGATTAAACGAATACTTGAATTAAATGGATTCTCGAGCACATGCGCGCATCGCAATATTTTTACACCCATCGTCATTCTTTTCGTCTTCGACCACATCAAGACCACCATCATCATCATCATTATAAGCATCATCATCATCAACCATCCACCTGTCGAGTTACACAGCGACAAATTTACGATATCTATCGTCGCTGAGTCGCTTATCATAAGTCAGTGAAGAAGTACGAAATCGAATATCGTACAGACGGAAAGACAGAGGGAGTCTTCTTTTAAAAGCTTGAACTCGCACGCGCCCGAGAAACGCTTTTCCGCTCGCGGTTATGATACAGTAACCGAATCACGTTACAGAAATTGCCAATTACCCGAAACATGCAATTTTGATGGTTCGCTACTCTCCTATCATATTCATCTGCCGCATTGACGGTAGAAATAGACAGACGGGGCAGGGGGGTGGGAGATAGAATGAAAAGAGAGGGGGAGGGGAAAGATAGATAGATAGATAGATAGATAGAGAGAGAGAGAGAGAGAGAGAGAGTGTGTGTGTGTGTGTGTGTGTGTGTGTGTGAGTAAGTGGAGAGAGGGGAGAGAGAAAAGGAAAGGGGAGAAGGAAAAAGGAATGATAGATAGTAAAGAGGAAGAAATGCGGTTATGTATAAATGATGATGGGGTTTGTATACGTACACCCGCATATATGTACATTGCACGCCAAGTTCACGAGTAAATCGCGTATATATCTTGTCTCAAAAGACTATAAAAATAGCACGGAAATCTTTATATTTCGTATACTATTGAACAGAAAAATTGATAAATATATTTTTAAACGATAAACCACAGTATTTTTACATAAAGAATTAATTTGTAGAATTTGAACTTTTTAATACAGACTTCATAATAAAATAGAATGTAAACTTATTCAAAATTAGAAATAAAGAAAATTATTTAATATCATAGATAAAGGTGAAATCGGTAAATATTGTACAGTGATTTTTTAACACTACTGTACAATATATTAGGAAAAAAGCCATTTTTCAATTTGACAAAAGCCCACCCTCTAAGCAATTTAGCGCACATCTCGAGGTAGAGGACTAAAATAGGGGAGAAAATTGAGTAATTGACCAAATAGACACTAATCCCACGGGCGAATAAAAAAAAATAAGGGGGAAAAAAAATTCCCTGTACAAATTATCAACGATTGTACAATCACCATTGTCCTTTGCTGCTTTGATAACTAACTATAGAAAAAATGCCAAATGCCAGAATTGTTTCATTTATATAGCAGCTGCTGTTATTGCCACACTTACGCCAAAAAAAAAAAAAAATAAATAAAATAAAGTACAAAGAGAAATAATGAATTTACAATCTTTTCTTACATGTAAAAATTATGGTAACGTAACGTAGTTATATTCAAAAAATAATTGTATTAATTTTATTATTATCGCAAAATTATCAACATGTTCAAAATATAAATTGCCTTTATTTACTCAATATATCATATATTTATAATGTTGTAAGATATTCATTACACAAAAATTCTTTTACAATTTAAAAATGATGATACTAAATTATATAATTTTGCTTTTTAAATATTCGACATAACTTCTTTAAAATTCTTTAAACAATTAAAACACTCTGCATTATATTCTAAGTATTTTAAAGACGATGAAAAATCAGTTAACGGTTTTATATTTATATGATATTATGATATTTTTGTAATTGATATAACTACCTAACGTACAAGCAAATGTTTATATAATAGAGAATTATGGTATATAAACTTGCAACTGTAAATGACGCAGCGATGGTAGTGAATGTGCCATATACAGTCTCTCCCGTAGGATTCGTAATCAGAAGTTAGTTTATAACCTTTACGATATTAAATAATTACATAAATATATACATAAGCAAGTAAATTCTAAGGCAAGAAAAGGCAAGTACAATTAAATAAATTTTAATGTAAATTCAAAAATTTATATTTCTCATCATTTTTATATTTGGCAATTTCGACATTTTTAAATTTTGATCGCACACCCAAAATTGTAAATTACTTTAATGTAAAATAGCTCAAAGATATTTATTTTAATGTTTTAATTAACTGATGTTATGATTATTAAGACAAACTGTATATTTACTTAAACGTTTATCTTAAAATGTTACGTGTGTGTATCAACTATGTAAAATATAATAATAATAATAATAATAATAATAATAATAATAATAATAATAATAATAAATAACTAATTACAAACATATTCATGAACTAAAACTAATTTCTTCATCTAACTCTATATTTTATCACATTCACATGCATTTGCACTATAATAATAAATTGTATCAGACACAAAGTATATAAAGTATATAAAGCTTATATAGACAGTCTATACAAATTATTCATTATAACTTGAAAATTCGTTATAACTTTATAACTATTCGTTATAACTTAAGAATCAGAATTAATTTTGCTACTAAAATCTGAATAAAAAAAAACAAAAGAAAGAATTGAACAATAAAACTTCACAACGTTCAAATAAGAAAATAAAAATCAGTTTTTCATATTAGCTGTATTCTCGCTTCTGTCCAACGAAATTATTTCAATAGATATCTTAAATATTTATAATAAATGACATTTTCTAAGTTTCTTCCTAATTCCATTAATTGAACATAGTGGAATTATATGTACTTTTTCAAAGGAATTCTCATAAACTTCGCTACTATAGTATCGAAGTACTATAATATCAAAAAGAGAAAACTACTAGATGAATTCTTATAAATAACCAATAAGTTTTCCTCTACATTGCTTTGATTTTTAAAATATATTTTTAAACATACAAATAGTTTAATATATCTTAGTAAAATTATGTTAAAAGATTAGCAATATCTTGTCAAATATTGTATTAATACATATGAAAAGGATTATCATCGAATCGCATTCCCACTTCCAATAAAACTTTTGAAAAGCCACGTAATTCACTATTATATGTTGAATAAAACACAATATAAAATTGCAGGAAAACTAAAATAAATCATAAATGTGATTATATAATTAAAACAAATGTAAAATAATTTAAAAGCACAAAGTTTACTCAAGATTAAAGAGATGCAATGATAATAAAATATACATATTAAAACGAGATTTAACCGTATATCTTAAATAAATTTAGCACAGACTAGCAATGACTAACATATTTTCACCTTGAAAGGATCATAAAGTTTTTAATCACTAACACATGCGCATAACAACAACAATAAAACATAAAGACGAAAAAGGAAATAAATAATACTTTAAATTGTAATATTATAATATAAAACATTTTGCACGTACTTTAATTAATTTATTTAATTTTTGTAATTCTTAAAAAAAGTTCATGAAAAATAAAAATTAAAAATGTATCGACACGTTTAACGGTGTTCTCTCATTTCTTTATTATTATAATAAACGAATTTATAGCAAACCCTACAAAATATTTGTTGCAATTTACTTTCAACGATTAATTAAACCTTAATTAAGCCAAGTATTTTTCATCCTCATTGTAAATAGATATGGCTATTCATTAAAAAATTTTAGGATAATAAGAATTTGTAACGCTTAATATCTATGAGTTAGGCAAGGCAATTTGAAATCAGAGGGTCTTATAGATAAAAAAAAAATCTGCAGGAAGTCAAGAATAAGAGCGGCAGTAGCGGGCAAGGCACCGTAAAAAGCGATTGAACGGAGAATCCAAGTAGCAAAGAGCAAAGAGTGAAAAACGACGAAAGGAGAAGGAAAAACAATAAAAAGAATCTCGGCCCCTACAAGGACTATACGTAGTGTCGACGTCCCCAGATAGAGAAAATAGAAGGGTAGATGATACGCGTGTGCCAAGTTTTTTTATTTATTTTGGCCGAAAAAACTTGACTCATAGCGACGGTCACCCTCTTGTGATCAGTCAGCTTGTGAAAGAAAGAGAAAAAGAAGGCAAAAGTTATGCAACTTTTCCTTTCTCATGATATGAATTCAGGAAACCAAGTACCACACTTGAAAAGAAAAAGAAAGCGACCAAACGCAAAGCTGCTTGTTTACACTGTTTTCAGAGAATTCTAAAAATGAATCATAAATTAAATTTTTCTTTATTCTTTTTGTCATTTTGTCAATAATATTCTTGCTCAAATTTAAACTTTTGTACAATATTTTTCTCTTATTCTATCTCGCTTCGTATAATCTCATATTATTTTAAATCGATTAAAATTCAAGCGTCAATTGATTTTAATTAACAGATAATTTAATCCGAGTTTAAAATATTAAGAGCCCCTCTTAAAATTATATTGAATCAAATTCTATTATAAGAATTGTACTAAAGTTTTCTTGTTTTCTTGAATAATTATAATGTGCTATTAGATGTAGTGGTAGAAGATGCTATGATAATTATAAAGAAATTATAAAACAAGTTGTTTCTACATCAGCTAACCTAACTTAGTATTCTTTCACGTTGAACCATATCCATGTGATACTTATGTTCAGTTATATTTTACATTCCAACAATAAATATGTAAAATGGATGTTTGGATTTCGAAATATTGCATTAGATTTTCAATTCTGAGTGAATAAAATTGGGTCGTCGATCAAATTCGTACGATCATCTTCAAACTCTTAAGGTTTTAAATTACTAACTGAAAAGATACATAAATAAATCAGTCCTATAACAAAGTCAGCTTTAACTTCTAAAAGAACATTCCACTAAACTTGACTCATTGGGATCTATAGACAAAGGACATAAGCAGTGTGAGGGTAAAGTTACCGAGGCAAAAAGAAATAAGCCAAACGAGCGCGCGAATTACGAGGTGAGCTCAGCACTGATACTTCTAATGATAATTAGCGCGCGCTCGCGAGATGTGAATTCTCTCGTTAGAATGAGAGGACGATAGGGTAAGGAGAGTAGAGAAAAGCGAGAGAGATAGAGAGATAGAGAGATAGAGAGATAGAGAGAGAGAGAGTGAGAGAGAGAGAGAGTGAGAGAGCGTAGGAGGCGGAGGGGGAGAACCGATGTGCACGTGGGTGGTAAACGACTCTACGCGAGCGGTTCCTTGTTCCTACCCGGAGGAGAACCCGCATTCTCCCACGACGTGCAGCAAGCGCATGCACCTCGACTTGCTCTAACTCGTCTCTTACCCTCTTGCTCCTCACCGACAATGGCTGCTCTTGACAAGCACCACTTCTTTTTTGGCTTAATGCAGAATTATTCGAAAAAATTTTATTAAAAATTTAATTGTAATAAGCTTATGGCAATGTCACTGATAATATAATGCATAGAGTTTGCTTATCTTCTAAAAGTGTTATTTAATTGAATTAATGAGGGAACAGCAACATTTTCGATTATATTGTATAAATTATGTTTGAAATGGTTTCATCATTATAAAAGAATACTCTATTTGGCATTTCTAATATAATTTATCGAACAATGAATGAAAGAACCGTGTATTTCTAAGCAATAATGCACTTAAAGAGTTTATTGAAAATCTGTGCGTTACTTTTGCAATTAATTTACAAACATGTATTATTTACCGTGACATTGAAGAAGTTTCAATCCACATTGTGCTGGAATAATGGCTCGCACATTTTCTCGTACAATAACATACTTCTATCTAATAATGATTGTATACAATTTAAAAAAAAAAAAAAAAAAAAAAAAAAAAAAAAAAAAAAAAAAAAAAAAAAAAAAACCAACCTTCGTAATTTTCAATCAAATACACAGTCGCGTTACATAATTGAAACTCTATAAAAACTGCCTAGTTAAACAATAAAGCTATATATTAAATGTTTAATAATTATAACATAGATTTAATTATAATTTGATTAATTTAGATTGACATTATTATAAATAAATTAAGCGTCTATTGAATGTAAATGCGTAAAAAAAAAATGGCTAAATTGATGCGGTAGCATTAAATTTCCATCAAAAACTATCTTTACCGCATGTATAAATTAACTTTGCTTGATGCGACAACAAATGGAGAATGATAGGCAACCCGACAAATCAAGATCATTGAATTACGAATAAATTCGGTTTAATAAATCCAGCTGCATCGGTTAAATTTGCTGTTTAGCTAGTAGCTATAAAATTATATAAAATAAGAATTTTAGATAAATACATATCTCTATTAAAATAGTTT
Source organism: Ceratosolen solmsi marchali (assembly GCF_000503995.2). Taxonomy (NCBI): domain Eukaryota; kingdom Metazoa; phylum Arthropoda; class Insecta; order Hymenoptera; family Agaonidae; genus Ceratosolen; species Ceratosolen solmsi. The sequence goes on from NW_011948417.1 coordinate 5,305,820, forward strand.
TTAGAATAATTAATCCATATTTAATGCAGATATTGAAGTATCAAAAAATAGAAGGCATCAAATTTACTTTGAAAAATAATGTAAAATATAGAAAATCAATAACCCGATGATTTCATAGGCTATACTTGCAATAACATCCATTGAATTACTAAGTAATTTTCGTCTTCATTTTTTGTAATCTTACAAGACAATGCCAAATGACTGCATGAATATAACAAAATGAATTTACGACTTACAACCACTGAACTTACAACGTACCACCACTGAATTTACAACCACTCCAATTTAATGATCAATATAACAAAAGCCAATATTCACATTTATAATTAGAAATAGAAAATATTTCTTAAAAAATATTGCTAAATTATATCTGAAAAATGTGCGAAATTCATCTGAATTAAACGAATATTTTTATGAACAATGAACAACGTAATTACGAATATATTTCGTTATCCTTGTTTCTGATCTACTCTTATAAATTAAGAGATACGAGAAAATTAACGAGTACTAAAAAATATTAAACAGCTTAATAATTATCAATATTTTAATAATTTAAAAATATAAATTGGGCATGTAATTAAACTTGACGTTAGTATTATTTTGATAATATGTAGTTATAAATTTTACATTATCTTAAATATTTATCCAATATAAGGATCTTTTATATACTTCCTTAGCAATAAAGAGAAAAATTTTTAATTCCAATTACCTCGCTGGATATTATGATTATAACTTATTAAATATACAATTATTATGAAAAGTAATCATCTTAATTTATTTAATATATAGGTAAATAACAATATCCTTAAATGTTAAAAGCTTTGGCATTAATTTTGCTATATTACGAGATATTTACTATTGAAAAACAGCCTTAAATTAAACGTTGGATCAATTTCAAATTATTTCGTGAGTTTTTCCGATATGGCTCGATGCCCAACTCATACAATATCGTCCAAGACTCGAGACTCGAGATCGTTTCTCGGTAAAAGCGGCGATGGTTCATCGGAGTGGCCACAGGAATCCGTAGAAGAAACCAACGACGCAGCACTTTTTGAGCTGGCCTTGTCAAGGCTGCCATCTTCTCGGAATTGCGCGGATGCGATCAGCCATACTGCTTGACTACACGCCCCACGTTCCCTTCCTCCTTTCACCGCCACAACTTATTCATCCTTCTCTCCTTTGCGATTGCGAAAAATAATCGCCATACGTCAACTTACCCGCTCGTGTCCAATAACTAGTGAGATAACATGTCACGTACCAAGTTCATGTTCATATGTACGCGACTTACGAAACCGCTTTAATGAGGAACTCCCTTTAAAAAATAAAAAATATACTTCGAAGGCGCATTAGCGTAGAAATTAGTTATAATTAGCTTACTGGTGTTATCGTCAATAACGCTTGCCCTTTTGCCATTGTTGATTCAATAAAAATTTTCCCTAAATTATTAATTCATAAAAACTATTTCGCAAGATGAATTCAAAAATTGAAATTCGATATATTGAGAACAGAATGATCTCTCGAGTAGCTAGTGATGATTTATAATTATAATTATAACAAATGATAAATAGATAAACTAACCGTCATATTTTAGACACTTTTACTTAGTTTGCGATATTTAGAACCCAAAACCATCGGTCTATATTAATATTCCCTTGTGACTAGATTTATTTTTATTGATTTATCTACAATTTGAACGGAGATATTTAAAAAAAAAAAAAAAAAACTGTTCTTAAAGAAAATACTTATGCTTTTACCAACCTTCGTTTTATGTCAAAAAAAATCAAGAATTCACACTTGTCTGTCACTTATTGTCGTGTTTCCAATTTTCATCTGTTTAAAGTTTATGTTAAAATGTCATACGCATGCCTCTGCTTACATTTATAATAAAAGTAAAATATGCTTGAAAAGTTAAACTATAGTATATTGTTCATAACTTTTGATGTTGATTTCTGTAACTTTTGCCTTCCTGAACACTTAAAAATACAGGCATTCTTACAGACGATAAATATACCTTTCTTGTAATATAATAAATTCATATGTTTAAAATATACATGAATTTTTCTATTATTTTTTTATATTATTATTTTCTATAATATGTACATTTAACATGTCATACTAATTCGATTGAAATGAAAATATATGTTATAAAGTATTCCCTAAATTGATTATATATTCTTTGTAATAAAATCTATTTATAAATTATTTTTGACACTCTGATATGTAAATTAAACATAATGAAATCAATAAAACTTCAAACGAATATTACCTTTTAATTTACATCAATGTGAAACTTAATTTATTTTTTTTAAATATACGATTGAACAATAAGAAGACTCTGAAAAATTGAATACTCGAATGGTTCATTACATACGGTTAAGATACAAATCGCTAATACATACAATTTTTCATTATAAACCAATTTCTTTATAGAAATACAACATTTTTATAAATATTATTATCATTCGTTCAACGAAGTCCTACACAACTATAAAGACGAAAGTATGGCCAAGAATGTAGACAGAATTCTTGCTCGTTATAATACGTAATCCCTAGGCACTCGTTAGACATACCATCAACTGCAACCTTCAATGATGCGTCGTGAGATTGCCAGGAAAGAGCTATTAAAGTCTTATTTTTTGAAAAGTCAATCCTCGGTTATAGCAAACCTCTTCCACTTCCCTTATTCTAACTCTTTTATGATACCGATAATCCTCGCGACTACACTTGATTATTAAAAATCTCTGTACGCTGTTTAGTATTTTGTGGTCGGAACTGAGGTAGTTAGTTATTTTTCATAAGTCAAATGTCGTACATAAATATTTCACGTACAATTTAATGTTAATCAATATGTTTACTTTTATTTTTAAAGAATGAAGAAGTACTTGTTACAAAAATCAGAAAAAATCTCAGTGGAAATCAATGTAAATGTATAAAATTATAAAAATAATAAACAATTATATAATGAAATTATTCATTATTTTATTATATTGCAAGATTTTCATGTTAATATAAACAATATTTTATTATCAATGACGATAAAACAAGCTAATCTAGTGTAATTTAATTTAATGCAATATGCATAATCAATAATTAATCAATCGCATTGCATTAAACAAGTATATAGTGTCTTTTATTAATATTAACAAAATTTTTTTATCAACGATGCACCGAATTAAAATTTCATAAATTAATAAATTATAAGATTAAGAAACAATATAGAAGCATCTCTGAATATCTTTCAAAATGAAAAATGGTAATCAAAAGATATATAAAATTCAGGGGAAAAATCTCACGAGACAATATATTACCGACAGCCGGTGCGTAAATCAACAAATTACAACAACAAAAACGGAGAATTATTTATAGTGTGTCCTACGAGCTAAATCAAACAGTATAAATAAGGATATTCAGCGGCTTTGAAGATCTATTACATTACGATAAAGAATAGTAATGATTAAAAGAAGAATAATACCAATAATATCAATCTTTTCAGATCATACAAACACATTGACTCGTTTTTCCCTTAATCGCACACAAAAGTGCAATAGAAAGCACGATTAAAGCAATAGGAGTTTATACTTGATCTTTTTTATATATACATTTTGTCTAAATAAAGGTATCTAACAATTATAAAAAAGGTAAATAATGAAAATTAAAATCACAAAGAAAAAAATTATTTACTTAAAATAAATTAAAGCTAATCTTTACAAATTTATGAATAGAATATTTCTATTGTACTTATAGGATTATTTGAAGGTATTTCTTTATATACACACACACACATATATATATATATATATAATACAATATATTTACGATTATTCTAGAGTCTTCTTCATAAAAAGAATCGATGAATGCTTAAGAAAAAGTATAAACAACTACTAAATACCGAAAAACAAACAGAATTTTTACCATATTCAAGTGTAAAATAAAACGAAAATAGTCTCAGTAATATTAGAAAAAGAAGAATATGGAAATTAAAATTCAGCATTATTGAGAATAAACTTTCGAAATTATTATAGAATAATAACAGCAGCAATAATAATAATAATAATAATAATAATAATAATAATAATAATAATAATAATAATAATAATAATAATTTTTGTAATTACAAAATTTATAATTGAATGGATTACAATACAAAATACATCATAAAATATCAATAAGAATAACTTTTTGAAGAATATAAAAAAAAAATTTGAATTCATTTTACCGATTTTTTGTAATTATCATCTTTCAAATTTTTTTAATAGTTATCTAGATCATTTGACAACTATTTAAGCACTTTAACCATTTAAGCAATGTTTAAAAAGATAGTTTTTTTACGTACATTATTATACATTTTATACTTCTTATCTAAATAAAGCAATTGTGCAGAATATTGAATTTAAATATTATTTTATTAAAACAGAAACATTCAATGACAATTTTTTTTTTTCCATTAAGCCATAAAAATTAAATCTATCAACTATAAACGTAATAAATTGCCTCGTAAATAGAATTGATTAATACCAGATACTTCATACGGTCTACAGAAAACCCAAAAATAAATACTTAAATATAACATTGAATAAGATAACGGGAGGGCGATAAGCCAACCCTATTTAAAGTAGCACTACGAGCTTATCCTTAAGATTTGTGATAAAATCTTTTAGATGTTACATCATCGGTCTACCTTTCGACGAATTTATCAAAACAAATATTAAAATTAAAAATTCGTTATTTTTGTTGTCGTTAGTATTTTCACTGGTGATATTCAATTATTTCTTACCTTTAAGTTGTGTCGTTTCAATCGCAAACATATTCAGGGCTAATAGCTGAAGAAGCCGCATCCCCGGAAGCGGAAGAGGCGAATGATGTAAAAGCATACGAAATTCTCGAAGCATTTGAATCGCAGCTTCTTGAAATGTTTCCATACTGCAATAAGAAAATATTACATTTTATACCCAAGAAAGTGGTGATATTCTTAGAATAACACTGTTATTAAAGGATAAATTGAATTAAAATATTTACATTGTCTCGATATACATTGAACAATTTATATTCATATCCTTACATTATAATTTTTTTTTTTTTTTTTTTACACTATATGAAGCTTTTAAAAAGCTAATATTTCAATATTCAAAAATATGTTACTTTACATGCGATAAGCATTTTCTTTTTTTTTATTTACAAGTTTCTCTTCTCACTCGATAGATCCGTAATACGGATCAAATATCCGTACACATCGTCACTTGATACTTCAGTCCCAATTGGAATTAGAAAAACAACTGCATTTCTCGCTCGCGAGCCCTTTACTTGCACGAATGCCTATCTATATACGAAATTTCTGCACCATTCTATTTTATATGAAAATAGATAAGACTAAAAATACTGTCGGTTCAATATCAAACTAGAATACGAATACCAAATATGTTTATGAAGAAGGAGAAGAAGAAGAGGGAAATAAAGAGGCAAAGGAAATAGAAAACATGTTTATCGTGTTGAATAATTCGTTGCAACGATAAATTGAACGGGAAAAGGCAAGTTTTAAGAATTGAGAACTGATAGAGGAAATAGATGTACAAGAAAAGCAAAAAGGAGAGGAATATAGTGAGAATTGTACAGGTGTGACTAGGCGCGTTATCTATGCGGAAGTTCGATTATCAACACGTTACGACTTGTAACGATCGACCGGTCCTGAGGATTTCACCGGCTCTTTAGTATCTTATGTGCTACATGCGTGTAACACGAATCGCTTGAAAACACGTGTCGAATGAGCCTTGACGAAACGTGAGAAAAGACATTTAATTTTTACATTCACTATTAATATTTAGCATGCAAGTGTTATATAATGAAATTGGATATAGAATATTCATAGAATATTTCAATGTGAAATTACAATGTAATGGACACATAATATATTAAATTTAATTATATAATGTGTAAGTCTACGTATTCATCTTGGAACCGAGGAAATTTAAACAATTCATTGTAATAATTTAATGAAATCAGGAATTCATAGTGATTATACATTTTTTTTAGATTATTTTTATAATTTATTTTATGTTAACAATTATAATTCAATTCCATCTGTATTGCACACGGAAATCTTACTACGGATAATCTTTTGACTGCTCCACTTTATTACAAAATACTATTGTCATTTAATGTAATTGAAATGCTTAAAATAAATAATCGATGAATATTTTTATAATATTTTGAACGAACATGTATAATGCTAAATTAATCAGTTTTATCTCTGATTTTAGCATTAATCCAATTTAAATAGATGTATGAGGTAAAGTTTATCAAATATAATTTTCAATATTCTAATATATAAGACTAATGAATAACAAAGTCTATAGAAACAAATTTAACATGTAAAATTGCACGTTTTGAAAGCAATTTGAAAAATGAATATAACAAAAAGTACTTTCCCAATAATATTAATGTCCCTAGTAAGAAATCATTAACTTATATCCACTTGGATTATCATTGAAATTAGTATAAACACTTGTAATATATTATGCCATTAGATTGGTTTATTATAAATAAAATGATATTTTATTAAGTTACGGATGCTTAAAAGTATGTAATAAAACTCTTTTCAACTTATATCAGCGATAAGATCAATTCGTGTGTCACTTGTAAACTTCATAATTGCATCTTCGGAATTTCTTTTAGCTAATATAAGGATTCTAAGTATGGTAATGATCGTCATCATTATTCGAAACAAAAGTTCTGGATAAAGAATTTCTAATCCTTTATTGAACTAAAAGGTGTTAAAATTATGAGCAAAGTCGCACCCAACTGGTCCTGAGGGTTTTGCGCACACAATGATGATCACCGTTTAAAATAAAATGTGAATGTTACTTTAAAAATTACATTGTAAAAATCTAATGTGTCTTAACGATAGATCAATAAGAATATCGAATTAGCTTATACTACCAATGGATTGTTAATTCGTTTTCGTAACGACATTAATTACGTATTAACGATACAAATCAACATAATTAATTAAAAATAAAATTACAATAATTTATTTAGGAAAGTCAATTTATCGGTGAAATTTCAAATGATTAACAAATTCTCAACATGAAATATATTTTGCATTGTAAATATCTCAAACATATAATTCATTTATTTTTAATCAAGCTAATTGACATATTGTCATTTAATATTATGAACTTAAAATTGGAAATAAAATCGAAATCTTGACGTGATACTTGCTTAAAAAAAAAAAAATAATAATTTTAACAAAATTTATATTTACAAAGTTATTAACACCGTCGTCACGGTAATAAAGCAAAATTATTTTTATTCGAAATAATATATATTTATGCGAAAGAAGAAGCTCCAAGAATCAAACGATTATATATAGATAAGGAGCTTTTATTCGGTATTTTATAAATATTAATGACGTTTCCTGGAACATCTTTATTTTCCTCAATAAAATATGAGAATACACCTGTAGATGAAAAGACGTAGAAAACTAAAAGCGATTAGGTTTATGAATCATGCCCTTGGGAAATGAAGCATATAAAATCCAAGCACGTCAAACTCAACTGATGCGAACACTCATGAGTTCGCGCTTACTGTACTTTTTACTGTAAAAATCGAGTAAAAAGCCAAACGAACGTCTCTCAGTTAAATAACCAGCCGCAGCAAATAATGTTTCCTGGTATGAAATAATTCGAATAACAAGGATCGAGCTAGAGCGGAGGCGTCTTTCTTCAGAGAGTTGACTGCAATGCTGCACATAGCATGAATAAGGTTCGGGTTAAGTAAGATCTTTCTCTCCCTCTCTCCCTCCCGCCACCCACCCCCCTCTCACTCTCTCTATCTCTCCCTCTTTCGTCCCTCTTCCCTCCCACCTTAACGCCCTCTCATTTTGCCATCGCCGTTCATCCCCTCTCGCTCACTCTCCATGACTAGCTGCACGCGATAAGCTGACTTATCTAGGTAGGATCGCGCGAGTAGTCTTCGCCGCTCACTTGGCGCAAGATAGAAAGATGTGAGAAAGTAATGGTGCTTTCGGCGGATGGAAACGATAAAGGAGGACACGGTGCTCGGTCTCCCTCTTTCACGCGCATTCCCCATATGAACCAACGAGCGCCACTATCTTCCCACAGCCTCGATCGCTTGCGCCTAACCTGACGCACACGCCATTGGCAAATTTACGGTACGTAACATCTCACTCGATCCTCTGACCGCCGCAATTTCGGGAATTTCTCGCGATTCCCTCTTTTATGCTCAGATGACCGCCAAGGCCACTCGTCGACTATTATAACCACCGTCGACACTCTTCCAACTTGTGCATTAATATATAAGTGACATCCTTTATACATAAATTGACCATTTACTCTCCCATTCTAATGTCAATTTCAATTTTCTATACAGACATAACTAAAAAATTTTTTAATAAATAATGATATTCATCGTTACAGAACCTGAGAACATCAGTTTTCACGCTATTTCCCAGTATGAATTCCATATAGATTCAAAATTTATAATGATTCTTATGAATAAAAATACCACAATTACGATTTATTCTGTTTAAGTAAAGGTTCGCTTGCTTGTGCCCATCAATTTATAGGCAAACCAAGGTATCTTGAATTTTATTGCATATTTACAATAAATTTATCATGCAAATTGAAATTTATAAAAATAACGTATTGCATACTCATTAAATAATAAATTTGTTAATTTATATCATCTTTAAAAATCATGGTTTATATTACTTGGTATTGTTTATATATAACTATAATTAAACATACCGCTACATGCTTTAATAACTAAATATCTACAAAGCATATTCCATAATTGTAAAACAGGATAATAAACCAGTTTATATTTTGCAAAAAGGCAACAAATGAGATCAAATAATTGGCAAATCAGACAGATAAACTCACTTCAAACAATATCCATAGTAAGTTAAATTAGTTGTGGTAAAAATTATAGATTCTTTGAAAATGCACTACCATTGTTGCAATTCAAAAATTGTTACTTATTAACCTGCAAAAAAAAATATATATATATACATATTTCAAAATTATTTAATACAATTTGATTCTCTCTCTCTCTCTCTCTCTCTCTCTCTCTATCTATCTATCTATCTATCTATCTATCTCTCTATCTCTATCTATCTCTCTTTCTAACTTTCTTTATATTACATTAAGAAATTCCGATGAATTACTTACTCTACTAATTTGTGAGTAACCCAATCAATCAAGTATTGTGCAATTATAAATTATGAGACACAATGCACTACAATCAAGACTTAGACTTGTTTAATTTAAAGATGACTACGAGCTAAGCAATTAAATTATAAAAATTTTTAAATTTTAAAAAGAGGCAATTGGCGTTACCAATTCATAAATACCTCGAGAGTTCAAGCCACGTGACAATATATGCAAACGCAGCAAACAAGTGCAAAAAGGTTTTGTCTCTCTCTCAACGACTGTTAGCAATGTCAGCAAGTTCGCGATAGACCGCCGCGATGTGTCGACGTACCGTTAACCCGCACTACAGAGATCGTGCTTAGAGACTTTTGATCGGCACACCGGATGGTCGCTAAGCGGGCGTCTCACATCCTGAAAGTCGATGGGAATGGGAACCATACCATGGGCTTTATCTCGCCTACTCGTATCTCTTTCTCTCTCTCTCTCTCTCTCTCTCTCTCTCTACCTCTCTCTCTACCTCTTTACTATTTGTCTTTATATATGTGCGTATATAATATATCAATCTGTGTCGGTAAATTTGTTGATGAGACATAAGTGAAAACGCCGATAAGTATAAAAGCTTTTTCAATATATCCGTGCACAACAATCATCATCAATATTTTTTTCCCATGCTAGACTGACATCGATCCTTATGGTTACAAGTTATATATGTTAATGATCAGTGCTCGAACTGACCCGAACATAAAAATCAATTTTATGATGGAGAAGCGAATGGCCAACATTAGTCATATATTTTATGTGGACATATTCAAATATAAGTAAACTTTAATAAAATGACCGATGATAGTATCGTAATTCCTTTCATAAGTGTCTATAAAGTTCTAAAGTATTCATTTGAAATTACAGCAGAAAATATTTGTATACTTCTGTACTATTTATGAATCTACCGTTGAAACTAAATTTTGTGCTTTACCGCCGCATCACTGAATTTTGTGGATAATTTCAATATAGCAGAAGCCAATTCGCGCAATACATAAGAATTTCTGTACAGATCGTTTGTATGAAATGCAAGTTTAAGTAACGTTGCTCTAAATAATTGTCATTTACTTTATTTTTTACTCGTTTATGATTAATTCATTAAGCAATGCTAATAAAAGCATTTCTTATTATGAATAAGATAAAATTTAGGGTATTTATAAATATGTATTCTCATGTAAATATATTGACTATAATATGTATTGACTTCGATTGATTTTAATGATTCATTTTAAATAACTATCGTTATATCAATGAATCGCTATATAATCTGTATCATATATTTGCATAATTAAAGTGTCGCTCATAAAAATAACATTGAAAATATTTATACTTCAAATCTATTGATATTTACATGATTTTATTGTTAATCTCAATACACGTTACGCTTTTAACTTCTACATGTACATATATAGATAGAATACATACTATTTAGGTTACTAATTTAACAGATTGTTTGATATAATATTTTATGCATATATATAAATGTATATTATAAAAACATAATTTTTCTCATATATTTTTAAGTTTCTAATTGAATATGCTAGGGATAAAATATCTAAAGCACTTATTGTTCATATTAATATTTTTGAAAACATTATTATTTTATAAACCAACATTATCTCGTACTATCTTTTTCTTTCGATAACCACATAAAAATCGCAATTATTTTCCTGATCATAATTATTCCAGTAAGAACAAGTGAAGGTGCATTTGGCATGTAAAGCACTTCTCTTTCAAATGCAACAAAGTATGGATCTTCGCATGGTTTCTAGAAGCTTCGGTCTATCAATATTATAAAATATAAGGCTTATGCATGCTTTCCAAGAAACTTTATGGCACTGCAATAAAACTCCTCGTCAATTATCCAAAACGAACTTCTAGTATTAGAATGTCTTTTACAAATTTCATATGTTTACACTATATATCTCAACGTATGAATGCATTATAATAACAAACAAACTATAATTAGTATTTCGAATATCAAAAATTGTCATTTACTTAACACTATTAATTTAGAGTTTTACTATAATCTGATAAATATCAAATCCAATCAAGCATAAACTAGAAGCGTTTAGCTAATTTTATGGATAAAATTATCGTTAATTATCTAATCTGTTAATTGTAAAGAAGGTACTACTGTAATTACTATTATAAAACTTTATAAGTTTATACATTGCACAAAAATGAGTAATTCTACAAAGAAAAATGTGATGTCTAAGATTATATATTTATAACATATGCATCAAATGGAAAAAAAGGGTACAATTATACCTTACTAAGTCTTATATTTAAATTAAACATCTATTATAAATGCAACATATACATAATAAAATAATTTTTCATATTAGTTTTAATATTATGCTCTTATTTGTTCCCAAAAGATAGATAATAAAATATATAATAGTAGTTTATATTCCGATATTGCAGAACATTATTCATAATAATAATCTTGCTTCCAAATAAATTCGATAATTTTATTAAAAAAGAATAAAATTCTTTATTCGAGTTTAGAATCAAATTGATCATTTAGTTTTTCCAATAAATATGCTCTAAAAGCATTTGCATTTTGTTTATATTGGTATTTCAATTTTTTTTTTTTTTTCAAATTAACTTATTGACATAAAGTATTGTCATAAAAAAAAAAATTAATGATTATTCAACTTATTAAATTAATTAATTAACGTACGGGCTATCATGACAAAATGAAATTTAGTTTTAGTTTTTAACGGTCACATAAATTGTCACTTAATATAGCCGTGAGCGTTTGACTTTGGAGTATGGTAAAAGGTAATATAAAATCTGCAAACTTTCGTTTAAAACGTTTCATGGAGCTTGCAGGAGTTATTTATTACAAATGAATTCATTCGTTCGATGTATAAGCATTACAATGATGCAAAATACACTAAATACATTAAATTTATTTTTTACAAATATAAAAACGGAGCCTATTATATCTAATATCTATAATGTATGAAAATTAAATAATTAAAAAATTAAAAAATTAAAAAATAATAGCAACATAATAAGCTTCTATAAACTTTGAATATTATGATATTGTTATAACAATACGCGAATTATTCATACCTCCTTGTATTTTATTTTTACATTAACTCATGATATTTATTTTGTAAATTACATTGATAAATAGTTGATAATTACAAATTAAAAAAAAAAAAAATTCTATAATTGATTCATTGGTGATGAACTATATCTTAAGTTACTTATATACGTAAAATCTGGGTTTCTACAATATAAAATTTCAGTATACACTCGAACATTTTTTATAATTATATTTTATAATTATCTCATTCGATGGGCAAACTTTAAAAACATTAATTAACATGCATAGATAAATTTTTGCAAATATATATTCGTCGTATTCTTTTATGATATATGCTCAATGAAATAGTACCTTAAATAAGTGATTAAATTATCATTAATAAATTATCCTTCTACACAAATTCTTATAAAGTCGTTTATTTTTTTTATAACAGTAAATAAATGTTCAAATAAGGAATTAAAGATTTTCTAGATTCTTAGGAATAAAGGTACAATATTTTTGATAAAACATTTATTTCGTTGTAACAAAAATTTAAAAAAAAAATAACTTTCTCCGTAATATATTAAACTTGGATAGTTATTCAATAAGTTATTCTTGAATTATAGCAATTACAGTCTTAAAAAATTGGCCATAAATGTTTCTAACGGTGTACCAAATCATCGACATTAAATGAATAATATTTTTATTTTTGTTAGTATCATTACAATAAGATCGTATACTGTTATGCAGGATTACATTTTATAGAAAATATAATTAAATGAATACTTAAAAGAGAAATTTAAAGACGCTTATTAATTAACTTTATCTATCGATTCATTGTACGCATACAATTTCCTAATATTTTATTTATTTTTCACAAAATAAATTCTATCCGCCCATTTCTAGCCGATAAAAATATTTCCAATACACTGTTATCAACTATTTGATAGAACTTTTATTTAGTTATTTATCACGATAAAAAATATTTTATACGACAAAGTAAGTTATTCAAAAAAATCTAATCCTTATTAACCCGCGATCAAACAGATTATTTATGTATCGTTTATCATATAAATTATTTTAAATAAAAAACAATTTATTTTCATTATAAATATTCATTATTTTTAACAATAACATGTGATTAAGGATATTTATTATAATAAAATACAATGATAATAATGTGTACCATAAATATTTGTTACCATATAAATAAATAATTAATTTTAATTAAATTCATTCTTGTAAACACATTAATTATTAACATTGTTTAGCAAACGTTTGTGCATTGAATAACCTTATTTTGAAATTTGAAAAATAGTATGATTTTAAAAACAATTATATATATATATATTTATATATAATCATTGGAATCGTTTGAGGGCATATAAAAGCACGATGAAACCATAGTGGCGTGAAACTAAAGGCATTAAAAAACAATTTTATGTAATTTTTCAAAGTTTGCGGCAATTGCGCTCTGCCAGCGCTATTTATTTCATTCACTTCCTAGAGATTAACATTTCACGGGAAAACACGTGCGCCCTTATCCACAGTTTTGATCAAGCGTAACAGCACAAAAACGCACGTATTACATTCGAGAAGAAGAGCAAAAGACGTTTAGAAAATAACTGAACGTTTCGTATTTCCCGATAAGTTGTATAAAACAGTATTCTGAACGCAATATCTAATTAATAAGGCGTATAGCATAATATAGAATTGAATACAATTATAAATAAGCAGGTACAAAATAATTTAAACAGTTAACTATTATTATAATTTTGATAGACGATCTGCATTGTTAAGGATTGTTTATGATATTTTTACAAATTCATTTAATAATAATACATAAGTTGATATTAAATAAAGAATATTTTTAATAAGATTTTAAATTAATATTCGATAATTTTCCTACATTTGAGAATGATTCATTTATCTTTAATAAATTTATTAAAACAAAATATTTTAAATATTTTTTTTCAATATTGTATGTATTATATATAACGAAAATCAAGTAATGAGAATCATTGAAATTGATTGAAATCCCATACTGAACTAATAATTGCATTATTCATAAATTAATACAATAACTTTACTTAATATTAATTTTATCGTACATAGTCATCTCACGCAGTCATTCTAAAGGATAATTGAATCAAACGAAATTTCTCCTCGTAAATTTAATTAAATTATTTCAGCATCAAATTCTGACGCTACGATCAAATGTATCGAAGGTAATAAATACAATTTGTACCAATTTTAGCGTATCTCGTCATTGGGTGAGTTTACATAAATTCTAACCAAGTACTTCGACTTCCTTTCGAATATAAATCTGTAGTCGATGCTTTCTTCAACAATGCGCAGCGCTCATTTGCCATCTAAGAAAGTGTATTCTCTCGTTTATCGGGAAGTGTGTAATAATTATCTATGCACAATATTCCGCGACGAATGACACCCCTGGAAACTTTGACAATTACCAAATTACAAGACCGAAGCCAACCTCGGTCTTACGCCACTTGTCCCCGATTAATATTCTAATATTCAATATTCTGAAATGCATAAAACCGCTGCCGCTTCACAATCGCGACATTATGTCTAAATATCATAGCTGGATGCTCATCGAGGTAATTTCAAACGTTAATACGAAGGAAACAGAAGAAAGCTCGGCTTAGGGCGTTATCTACATAAATGTGCTAATGTGCTTATACGACGATTAGTATATCGAGTTACACGGTGTGCAGAGCTCATATTTATGCTGCGTAATAACTTTATTTTAGCGATCTTCGAGCCACTATTTATACCAATGCCACTTACCCATTCAAACGACTTGCACAGTTTGCGTTTGTACAATAATAAACTTTTACAACGATTTTGATTAAAAAAATAACATTGGGATCTGACAAGTAATGTTATTTGAAATTTCATAACAGCTTCTCGACACTTACGATACAGCTATTGAAGCTTTGAATTAAAATAAAAAATGCTACTTTAAATCGCAATAATATCACAAGCGCAAATGTCCAAATAATCGAATTCATTGATGACATTATTAAAATAAAAATACAAATTATTTAATAAATTAAATAGCCTTTTGAAGACTACATTGTTGTCTAACTACTTATAGATAAACAATTCTATATAAACCTATTGAAACAAAAGGAAAAGGAACCGACTGATCAGCATAAAGAAATCATAAACAATAAATAAAAAGGATTTGCCAATCGCGTTACTGACTTCTTTTTGCCTCTTCCCATCCGCCCCCTTTGACTGCTCTCTAACATGCTCTTTACATTTTCAAGAACCAACATCTTACAAACAAGGTCTTTCCTAGATACTGACGGAGCCTTTCCTTTTGCGAAGAAATTATAATAGCATAGTCCATAATCGAAACGCAGCCTCCTTTCATTCTAATCCTCGTGTCTATCCTTCCCAGCGATAGGGTTGCGTAGCCCAACGTACGCCCCTTTAGTAGAAACCGTATCTCTCTCTCTCTCTCTCTCTCTCTCTCTCTCTCTCTCTCTCTCGCTGGTACTCTATTCCCTTTCATCCGTGCATCATCGGCGGCTTGACTGTCCGCCCCCTCCCCTTACCCGATTCCGCCGCCGCCGCTACTACCGCGTCTCACCTCACCTACCTCACTCTCACTCGCTCTTCATCTATCTACCCCTATCTTCTTTTCATTTTCTATCTCGTTTTCCGGCGGCTCCCGCTATTAGCAAGCACACGCTCGACTGGGCGCTACGTAGCGCTTAGGCGCCACGACAAGGAAGCGTGTGCGAGTACATCCCGCCGTGACCACTCAAATTCCACTTATCCATTTTATGCTCCTTCAATCCGCCGAGGCAACCGCTGACGCCACTGTTGCTACTTCATTTGATTATACATGCATAGCTGGCCGTTTTCTGGGAGAAGAAATAAAGCAAACGACGCGAACCGTATGTACCACATCGATCCGATACACCCTGGAGGAAGCTAAAGGATAAGCCAATAATGGGATTATCCATTTTTGTCGTCGCCAAAGTTCTCCTCGTAAGTCTCTTACTCCTCAGATTCGCAGAGGCAAGCGGCTGAAATAGCCTTCGAAATCCTGTCCGTTTGAAAGAAATCTCCCTTGGACTCTTAGGCCCTTTCCTTAATATCCTGAAGCAAGATGAAGAATAGCAAAAACTGCTGAGCTAAGCCATTGAAATCTAGGATAACATTCGAGTTGGAACTGAAGTTACGAGACAAAAAGTCTTATTCCACTATTGCACAATCAGGAAAATCTTTTTCCTTCATTCTCGTCGTTTCGCTCTTTTTATATTAAGTTGTTAGATATTTCTCACACCCAAAACTTTACGTTTATAATCCTTTGGGATGCAAAAAAAGAATGAAAGATTTTTTTAATCATCCAACTATTCGTGCAAAAGATCATTCGTAATCGCACAATATCGATTGTATAAATAATATAATTTTTACTTCTCGTCCAACTGAAGATGTGTATAGGCAAATATTTATAGGTCGTTGCAACAAGATATTTAGAATTAATTAACAAAATTGATTAATTAAGTGATTAACAAAATAAGATATTTTATTATTTAAAAAGCCAATAAATAATAAAAAAAAAAAGCTAAATCAGCTGTGTAAAACTTATCTTACTTAATAATTACTGGAAAATATAAAATAACTAGCAAAGGACAAATGATATATAATATCACGTATATTGCACGAAATCAAATGTGCAAACGAAAAAAACTGATGTAATACCCATATTCATCGAAATTAATCTAATTATTTACGAAAGTGTGATGATTAAATTTGTACGATATACTGTAAATAATTATTCTTAAAGAATAATCTTAAAGAAAAAATCGAAATTACAAAATAAATTCTCGTGTGAACTCTCGCTAAAATATTCGAACCAATGTCTATAAAATTTCAAATAAAATAAACTAAATAGAATGAGTAATAAATTATTGGATAAGCATTACAATGTTAGACCTATGAAAAATATTTAATTTAAAAATAGTTGCTTTATGAGAATATTTTATTACTTCATAGTTGTATATTTCGTGAAATTAAAAATATTTTTAATTTAATATTTAGCTTACCGAAAAAGAAAAAAAAGCTACTAAATGTATTACTGATATAAAAGTGAATGTACAGAAAATTCGTCAGATGTTTCAGGAATGGCGGTATACATAAAGATACTTAAGCAGTCTTTCACAATTGCTATTTGATATTTGAAGGAGTTGAAAGGGTAGAAAGCGCGTAAAATCGTATAGTGGTATAACTGCAGATTCTCTGTCTGTCTCTCTCTCTCTCTCTCTCTCTCTCTCTCTCTCTCTCATACTTGGTCGTACTTTTTCATTTCCTTTTAGAATTCCTGTTTAGGCAAGCGCTCGCGGTTATGAGATTACTTTATGGAAGGAAGTAGAGATTTGTTTAGCAATTTGTAATTTAACTGATTGCGGTTACATTTATTAAATATATTAAAGATATGTTATGCTTTTATTACCAATAGTTTTTTTAAGTGCGATACATTAATTAAACTAATTAGTATCGTTACTCATTACACATATGCGTACATTACTTGAATTATTAAGCGGATTGGATAATATTAATACTACGACTTTCATTTTATTATGGTGCTATAACTATTAATACACTTTCAGAAGTTTATTATTATATAATACGTTTTGATCAATGACCTTATATTAATATGGTTTATTAGAATAGATTAATGCAATAATAACTATTAAAACAGCATATGATGTTTAATGACTTTGTATGTAAAATCATTGAAATGTATGATTTATTTTTTTTAAATAAAGTTTAGTTTAAATCTTAAGAAGTATCGGACAGTATTGAAATATGAATCTTAACGATTTTAATAATTTTAAAAATTATTAAAAAAAAAGGTTAAATCTTGTTAACCATAACAAGTTTATAATATGTCCTGTGATTCGTAATTAATAAGCTTTCCAAAGACAACAATCTTAATTGTCTTATAAAATTAAGGGGGACGTTTTATACCAATTGATTTAATTCCTTAAATCGATTACAATTAGAATGCATTTTCAATTTTTCAGTTCCATTTCCATCTCCAATCTCCAATAATTAAGCATTCTCATACCTCGTACTGGATAACATGATTATGCTTTATAAGCGTTGCACTATCATCATAGAGTACTTATTAATTATTCGAGTTCAATAATGCACGAAGAGCCAATCTAACAACTAAAAGCCCAGAAAAAGTAAAAATATCAATTAAATTAAATAGCCTTGGCCCTGTTTGTTTCCCCTATTATTAATACCAAAGCACGACTAATGAACGGTTGGACCCACACACGCGCGCGCGCGCGCGCGCGCGCACACACACACACACACACACACACACACACACACACATATACATATACATATAAAGAATAAATCCGATGATGAAAAATTAAATTGCGCACGAAACCATTGTCTCTCATTGTTAAAAAAAAAAACGCGTCATAATCGCATTGGGCTAGTACCGTTTTGAGGCCGATTTTTCAAGTCTCCTTAAGCACGAAGACGACACCTACGTAGAGACAGGCAAGAGCGGTGAGACTCGGCACTGATACAAAAGATAAACAAAAGCGACATCGGCAAAAACTCGCGAGTAATTAACGGTGCACCCGGTAAAAGAAGTCACGGGGTACTCATAGTCACGGGGTTAATAATCGCATCGTCCTGAATTCCATCACGAGGACGATACCACCACGAGTAGAAGGAGTAGACAAATGATGGCGGACTTGAAAGGAAGTGAAGCCGCGACGAAAAAGGGGACAACCTACCTATATACAGCGAAGGGGAGAAAGAAGGGAATAGAAAAGCAGGCGAGCGCGTGTGTCCACGAGTAAATACGTAAGAGAATGGAGCGAAGGAAAGAGAATTGCACTTTAGGGCATAACGGCACAAGCTCGCGAGTGGAGCCGAAGCCTATCTCACGTCACACTCTCCCGCCCGTCCACACAAACACACGTGGGAAGCGTCGTATACGACGATGAAACGTAGAAGACCCGAGAAGGCGGTATAGAGGTCGATATTATAAGAGGAGAACGGACTTCTGCATAGGAATTGCCATAGCCCACAACAGAACGGTGAGACGCTCGTGTATGCGGGGCCTCTCGTCGGGTAATCGAACCTTTATATTGGACCTACTTCCATTGTGTGAATTATGAGCATACGACGGCACCACTACTAATGTATCACCCTCCATTCGCCCCAATAAGCCTACAGAATTAATACAATTAAGTACGTGGCTCAGAAGCCCCACAAATGAACAGGATTTATAAAAGTTTGTAATATTCTAAAACACGGCAAGGTCTTTAAGCAAAAATAAAAAGTAAACAGTAACAATAATAATAATGATAGTAATAATAATAACAATATCATGCTCGTTGATAGCACAATTTTCTCTATATTTAAGACATGGATAAATATTTAATCCAGAAGTCGAAAATTAATTTCAATTTCAAAGCTTTCAAACTTACCATCAGCACACCACTAACCATCAATTTTGAGCGAATTTTATATAGAACTTAAAAAAACACACATATAATAATAGAATGAACAATTCGTTTTAAAATCATAAGTATAATATAAATTCGAGCGATTAAGAAACACGACGCGTAATCTCTATTTGAAATTGTCCTTTGCTTTAAGCCGCTAAGACTAATTCTGTATAATAAAATAGTAAAATACAATCAAAGTTTATGCCAGAAAATACAGAGCAAAGAAAAACTTGTTATCCAAAATAGCGAAGCCTTAGAAATTAGAACTTAATAACTTAAAGAACCCAATCACGCAAGCAGACAACTCTTATCACCTTCAGTATCACCTTCAAAAGAAATGCGGTTGTTTAATAATTATATCGAATATTTAATTTAATAACCGATATCGAGTAATGGCAACATAACATAAGTAATAGTACAACAACGCAAAATTTAACAAAAATGTTCAAAGCAATTTAACGATGACATATTATATGGAAAATAAGTCGTGTACATTAGGAAAAAGAGGGTATTAAAAGGGAAGATTAAAATTATATTACTTACGTTTAGAAGAGAATAAAGGAATGAAAGAATAAGTAAGAAAAATTATTTAATGCTATTATAAAATTTAAAAGATCAAATAAATTAAGTTCAATCCTCAATAAAATCAGTTATTCTTGAATGCCGTTTAATCTAGATTAGCTTTCCCCACCGCATTAAAAATAAATTTACAGGCAACCGTTTCTAATTTGCAGAATTTAATGTATCTCCTCTTGACGATAAAATAAAAAGACCAACGAACTTGACGATGGTCAATATTATCATATATTAAAATTGCTGAAAATGAATTAAATGAAAATAAATTTGATTGTATGCCATTTAGTGAAATTAACGAAGTCTATCTTGCATCGCTAATTTTAATAACTTTTATCCTCAGATTATTCCTTAAAAATCATTTTTAATGGGCTATTAATAGGCAAAGTCTGTGTCTCGCTAAGAGCGATCAGTTATCAGCAACAATAAATGATCTTGATATATTTTCGAATGACTTGAAATGACGTTGGACGACATAATATATCGACGAGGCGCTACGACAATTACAATAAAAGCAAACTACTCTCTAAATTCAAGGAAATTTGTCAAATGTATTAGTACATAGCCGTATATGTAAAGTTTTGCGATTAGATAATTTTGATTATTCGAATGATTCATTAGTATAAAGCAAATATGATGAGCTTGCGCTACAAAATAATCACTCTTGGCTATCAAGTGAAATCATTGGGATGCATACGTTGAGAGATCCTTATCTTACATATAACGCAGTTCTATTGCGCGTGTCTTCTGTACTCTATTGCCCCTCTACCTTCGCTTAATTCGCAACTAAAAATGCGAATCGAGAATAATTCATACTTTTTCTAGCTTATCGACAGTCCCGTTTCGTGAGAATAGAGCGAGCTCGAGCGAAGAGGGACATTAGGCCGCCAAAAGGCATCAGCTTATTATTCTTGCATTTCGCGCCCTCCTCCTCTGCCCCTCCTCTGCAGGCAATCACCACCCGATCCCAATAACACTCGTCGGTCAGTCAATTTGCCACGGCCGCAAAAAGGTTTTGCAGATGTGTCCCAGAGTCTCCGGCCGCGCCAGCCTCGATCCTCGCGAGTCGGTGGGCGCGCACGATGCCCGCGACCACGGGCAGTTAGCGAGTTTGCACTTTGGCGCATAACGGGGCCCCTCGAGTCAGCGACGCGCTCGATACGTCAGGCGCGCTGACCCCCTGCACTCGGGAGGAGGAGTAGGAGGGGGGGGGGCAGTCCCCAGGGAGGATCGGGGGGATGGGGGACACACGCGCTGGATGCACCGCGTGGGCCGGGCGGCCTCCTCTCACTGGCCTCCTTTCCGCATCTCTTATCTATCGGGCACATCCTACCCCGTGACGTCGTCGCGGCTCGCCTGCCCTTTTTCCACCTAGCGAGCCAAATTGGAGGTGTAGGTAATGGGGGACGCGGCCCCGCTTATCCACCGCTTGGACTCCCCGACATCGGTTCTCACGCTTAGAAGAGGGTCAGCGGGCGTGTGCTCGCGGTAGCATATGGAAAAGCCACTTGGTCCGCCGGCCAGTCGCCTCGTCCCGCTCCAGCGCATGCGCGACTTGCCTTACCCATGCTCCCGTACGACACGCGGTACCGAGATATGTATCTTCGTTAAATTATCAGGCTTCTAAGAGCCCGACGTCGAATGCACGGGCGCAACGGCCACCGCGGCTACTAAAATACCATTACAATTGCTGCATATACGGTAAGTCCCGCGTATCTCGTTACGATGGGCTTATGTCAATGTCTCTTTCTCTCTCTCTCTCTCTCTCTCTCTCTCTCTATATATATATATATATATATATATTCTCGCTATCTCTATCTATATATCTACCTATCTCTCGAAGCGCGTGTGAGTAAGTCAATCAAATACGTCGAAGTAGGCACAAAGTAAAGTGATAACGCGAACGTAGCCAACTTATTGGACTGCTCAAATTTTACGCATAATTGAATCTAAAATGGCATCTAACGTTTATTATTAAAGTGATACGATAAAAAGAAGAGAGAGACGGGGGGGGGGCTGGTAGGGAGAGACAATGAGGCTGTAATGATTCGGACAATGTTTTTGAAATTGGTTAAACTTTCGTTTAAACTAAGGACACTTTACCTCGTGTATTGTATACTAAAGCCCTTGAGATCGTAAGCGGTAAGTGAGCAAAGAGAAGCTCGATTATAATTAATTGCTTGAGCTATTTGAGGTTTATCGAATATACACCTCGAAACACTGGATATAATAAACGTCATTATTACGCAACACGCTAGCGTAGATCGTTACCCGAACAATTAAAGTCAATGGAAAAGTAAGATTTATTCTTTAGTCCGATCCTCTATTACAGCCGTTTTAATGAAATACAAAATACACACTATGTAAAATACTATGTATTATTGTGCATTAATATAAAATGTTCGTAGCACAAACATCCCAGCAGTGCAATTTAATCATATACTTTACAACTGCTCTCGAAAAAAGTATGATTATAACCACGAGCATTGCGCTCGAAATTATTTCCCATCTCTCCCTGCGCTGCGCCACAGCCCCTTCCCCCACCCTCGTCCAACCACAATCCCCCACCCCAACAACTGAAAAAACTCAAGGATGATAAAAGCAAGCGTTAAAGTAAAGCGAAGAATTAGGAAAAAAAAAAAAGTTTAAAAGGCTACAGGGCTCGGGCGCGTAACTATTTCCCGTTACATTAGTATATCGGTGGAGCGAAGTCGCACGGGACTCGCGAGCGCGCAACCTCCTCGTATCGTATCTTCGCTCGGAGTTTGACCGGGTAACATCGTCATTTCCGGACTACATTATTCCGCCATGTATGGCTGCCACGCTTGAATGACGAGCGACGGATAACGATCGGCCGTTGAGGTACATCCCCGATACGAGTCGAGCTCGTGTTTTTCTTCGCCTCTTGAGAAAAACGCACTGTCGAAGGAGTGCCATCGACGCCCAATTATTTTCATTCGCATGCCAGGTCAGTGAAGTGCCTCGGTGTGGTAAGTTGTTGGCGTGGGAGCGCGAGAAGCCTCGGCAAATTGTCAATATTTGAAGATAGTTTGTCGAGCGCCTGATGCAGTGAAATAAAAACAATCGTCGCAGATTATATTGAGAGCAAAGATGCTCCTCGTTTTTCAAACCAAGTCCATTTTACGAAACAAGATTCAATTTTTTTTTTCTTTTAATCTTCTTTTGAATTTAGTGATTTTTTTTTTGCTTTTTTTTTTATAAACGATACCAGAACACATCAACTTAGCTCGATTTATTGAATCGCCTACGGCCCCTAAACGATGGCTTAAATCATGTAAAATTTTCCTCGTCAGATTACAGAAACTTGTTTTTTTTTTTATTTTTTTTTTTTTTTTTTTTTTTTTTTAACACAAAAAACCATAAATAAATTATTATCGTCGCAGAAATAAATATTAGTCACAATATTTATAAGTAATGCAAAAGAAGAGTTATTTAGAAAATATAGTGTCATTAGTGCTTGATATTATTATTGATAAAAATTGATACTTAAACTACACTAAAATTAAATTACTTAAATCGACATAATACTCTTCACATATTGACAAATACTAATTTAATATTAACCTTGAATATTATATTTAAATATTATATCAAATTAAAATTACTGCACTTAAAATTAAATACAATGTCTGTGTTTGAAGAAGTTGACGTTTCTGTTTATTTTAATACATTCATTAACATTACGCATAAAAAAGATTTAAAACTATGAAATTTAACAGAAAAACTACGAATTACAAGGTTATTCACGTTTATTTTCTATATGTGCTTTTAATCTCAAATGATCAATTGCTCAGATTATTTATAATATTTATTTAACATATTAAAAGCAACCCGTGTTAACGACAAATTTAACTAAATCAAAATATTTATATGCCATAAAATTAATTTTTCTTGTTAACATAGTAAGCATAATTCTTCCATTCATCCATTATTAGAGACTTGTATTTACGACTCTAACTCAAATAGTCTAACATTTACGGGAATTTAATCAAACGTTGAAAAATTCGAATGAAGAAAGTAAAAGAATTAAGTGCACAGATAAAAAACAATAGGTAACAGAGAAAAACAAATTAATACGAATGATAAAAGGTGAAAGATTTTGTAAATAAAAATTGACGATTACAAATATGTTTTGTCGCAAAGGTAAATTATTTTCCTTTTATCGTCACATAATACAGCCAAGGCGACGAAATTAAAATTCTCCATTATTATAAAATAAGACTTAAGATGTAAACAGAAAAATTGGAGTGAATTTAGAAATGAATACCGGTAATAAAGTAAAACAGAAATTATTTAAAAGGATAATCGCTTTGCCAGTAATTTAAAATTTATACATTTAATTTTTCGAAAATTGCGTCGATCCGTAAATTTACATGCAAATGACTTTCGCAAATTTTGCAAGTATTTTTTGATTATTCACATAATTTTTTCCTTATACACAGTGAAATTTGTGTGTATTTTTTTATTTATTTATCCACATGTTAAATTAACAATTCGCATAAACAATATTATATGCATTATTCTATTAAAGATGTTATTCATTTTTCAAAATTTAATAATATAAATAGTAAGTAATGAATTATATTATTTTAATATAATAAATTTAAATAATTTCTATATTCAATAGGTTCTTTTTAATAAATAAATAAATAAAACGATCGTTTAATTGTAAAAGCGTTCATAAGTTTATGATTGAAAAAGAAAATCCAGATAGAAATAAAATCAATAAATTAAATAAATTTTAAGCTATATATTACCTGATTAAAATAATGAAAATAATTAATCCTTATAATAATACTAACAGACATGCCGTATATTCAAACTCGTATTTATAATCTTCAATAAGAAATTAGCTTTCTGAAATTTTTATTTATTCTATACATAAATATTCTTTTCTTTTTTCAACGTTAAACACGCTTATGAATTTCTTGTGCCATATTCTATTAAACATATATATATATATATAATAATAGACGCTACGTCAGGCATAAAATTTCGGTTATACTCTTTGCTCTCTTGAACTTACAAAATATAAGTTTACAATACATTTTTATATATCCAATTTCATTAAATTACAAATTTCTATTTATTATCATCAATTTCAAATGTATTAAATTTATTATATAAGCTTAAAGGATAATCCAACATATGATTATAATGTTTATTCGTAAATGTTTTGGCTTATATACATTGAAAGTTAAATATAAAATCTCTATATTTCAATGCATGATATTTTATTATATTTTTTTCACATAATATTCAAACAAAGTAACACTACATATTATGAATTTTTTCATAAATTTATATTTTCATAATTGTGTATAAAATTTCGTTAACAGATACCTATAATATATATTCTTTATAATTATAGCAATAATTGACAATTATTTCATATAAATACAATACTCTACGTTTGACAATTTCATAAACAAAATCTATAATTTTGTCGACTTCACACGCTAAAAATTTTGATATTTTATTATCCATCAACAATTCTGTTCGGAATACCTGTCCACCTGCTTTTTTCACTCTCTCTCTCTCTCTCTCTCTCTCCCTCTCTATCTATCTATCCTTTTTTCACTCTCTCTCTCTCTCTCTCTCTCTCTCTCTCTCTCCCTCCCTCCCTCCCTCCGTCTATCTCTGTTTCTCTCCCTCTCGTTATCCAAGGGTAGTGCACATATGGGCATGAAGTTGCATATATGCTTGCGTAAATATATAGTTGCATATACAATTACCTATACAGTAGTATAAGCGTGCGCGCATAATACATGTGTGCTTATAAGTACGGTAGCCTATGTTGGACACGTAGTTATATATAATATTATAAAGAAAATATATATAGTTGTATGCGATGGTTGTATATGCATGTAGCTACGTAGTTTTGCTTTGATATGTATGTGTGATTATTATGTAAAGATGTAAATGTATGTTATGTGAAGATATAAATGCATACACGTGTGTAATAAATGTGTGTGTATTAAAGGGAACTTGGTTAGTTCCGCGCGCGTGCGTGTGCGTGTGTGTGCGATTTGTATGTGAAGTTCAACGCCTACGTACTTCACTACACGCAGCGAAATTGGTGTATTGGTATAATTGAGAGTAATACGGTATACATACACGAACTTTTTATTTTCTTGATCTTTTTTCTCCCCCTTTTTTTAACAAATTCTTATATATCCGTGCTAATTATCTCAATTATTCCTTAAAAGAAAAAAAAAGAAAACTTACAATATATTATGAAATTCCTACATTTAATCAATGAACTATAATTTTTATTTAAAATCAATTTTAATGGCAGAATGGGTATTAAAAAATTCAAACACTTATCTGACTAACATATGATTTATAGACAAAGTATTACGTTTAGTTTTCAAATGTCAGTGCAATATATAAAAGAGAATAAATGAGGTAGGAACATATGAGTGAGACATTACATGAGTAAGAGATTCATTCATTATATTTTATGGTTCAGAAGCTTAGAATAGTTAAAACACTAATATATATAAATTAGTCGAGCAAAAAGTTATTTTAAATACCAAATCTAAATTAAATTTTTTTCATTTACTATTTAATACTATATAAATTATTGGAATATTTTAATTGCGAAAACAAGTTTAGTCTTAAGATAGATATTTGTAGCTTAATAATCATTGAAGCTAAAGAGTTATCGGTTTTACCATTTCTGACTATAAATCTCATTTCATTAAAATTATTTTACACTTTGCATTTAAAACTTTTTCACCTTTAATAGATTCCTAATTGTAATAAACAATTATTATTATTACATATTTATTATGAATACCGTGAATATATATTTCGTTACAACTAATTCTTGAATGTATTTTCTTGAATTATCAACAAAATTTAGAGCGAAAAATGTGCAGAAAAAACTTATATATGTAATAAATATTTTTTTTCATATTTTCTACATAGTTAAGAATATCACTTTAATTACTTTACATTAATCATCATCTAATCTATTAAACCTACGTAGTATCGATAAATTTATTTAATCAATTAATTATCATCAAGAATACTATTAATTTTCATTTTTCGTATAAAAGAGCATCTATTATTGTAGTACTTTAGTTTCGAAGTTCAACCTTATTATTTAAAGTAATTTTTTATAACGACAATACCATAAATATTACTTAATTTTTATTACACATATTGAGGATAATTACTTTGTTCTTAT
Source organism: Ceratosolen solmsi marchali (assembly GCF_000503995.2). Classification (NCBI taxonomy): domain Eukaryota; kingdom Metazoa; phylum Arthropoda; class Insecta; order Hymenoptera; family Agaonidae; genus Ceratosolen; species Ceratosolen solmsi. Next base: position 5,333,375 of record NW_011948417.1, read on the forward strand.
AATTTTCTTATGCTCCTTAACCTGTATTTTACATAGCACCTGCGTCTGTATTTATAAATATACATTTAACATTAACAACGCGAAAATATATTCGTGATGATTATTTTAAGATTTATATGCTTAAACCTATCATCAACTAAATGATTTTGCTGCAAGTTCACATTCCAAAGAAGCGAAGAACGCATGCAAAATTATAAGCAAAATCTTGATCAATCTAAAGAATTATGCATAACGATGAAAAAAATTGCCAGCCAATTATCGTAATAATAATTTAAAACACTTTTCAAAAAGTTTCGTGCTGATAATGTATAAGAATACTGGAAGAATAATGGAATCAAAATTTCGAAGAGCCGAAAATAACGAATGTAATGTATGAGCCGTAAATCGCACATGTACAGATACGAAATATAGCGTTAATAGAAAAAAAACGTGCAGCATAAAAAGAGAATATCAGGAGTGAACGCGAGGAAGCGTAACGGCAGAACGGTAAAGACTGAAAGACACGTATGTGTGAAAGATATGGAGAAAGACGAGAGTAGACAGAAATAAGAGCGCGCGCAAAGAGATACAGGAAAGAGAGGGAAAGGGAAAGGGAAAACGAGAGGAGAGAGGGGAGGAAGCAAGAGACAGAGAGAGAGAGAGAGAGAGAGAGAGAGAAATAAGAGAATGAAAATAATTCCTTAAGTATTATTATTTTCCTCAGAGTTTATTTTTAAGTTAATTACATTAATTTAAAGTTCTAAGCGTTGAATGCAATCATAGCTATAGTACTCTAAATGGCATTTGGAACTTTCGTGCGAGCTCTCAGCAAGGATATAGACACCGCGAGATTGTGGAACGCGTTTACAGGCAAGGAAGTTCTATTGAGCTTCGGTGAGCGCCCCGTTGTTTATATACGTCCCAGAAGGAGATGAAGAAGGAGGAGAAGAAGAGGAGGAGAGGCAGAGATAAAATGAGCAACAGAGGGCAAGCTCCACGCCCCTGCCGGTATGCAAATAATTAATCAGTAAGTGAGATACAGATCGGGGAAGCGTGTTAGGCACTTGCAGGTCTCAGGCCCCAGTCAGCCCATGCGCTTGATGGTGAGGGGAGAGGGGAGGGGACACACAGAGAGAGAGAGAGAGAGAGAGAGAGAGAGAGAGATCGGGCCACCGCAGCTATAAACAACGCGCAAACTAGCTGTGCCATAAATTGCATGAGGAGAGCGAACCAAGGGGAAGAACCCTCGACAGCAGCTCCCGTCCGTGTACATTCGGAGAGAGCAGCAAAGGTGCATAAGTAATAGGAACTTGTTACGTACTTAGAACCTTACTGCTACCGATCCTGATGCTGATGCCACAGCAAAAGGAACAGAGAGAAAGAGAGAATGAAATAACTAACACACGCGCGCACACGCGCACACGCACACGTGTATACACACATACAAATACAGCCACACACGCACACATACACACACACGCACACATACACACGCACGCACGCACGCATATACACACATACAAATACAGCCACGCGCGCGCGCGCGCGCGCACACACACACACATATGTATATGTGTATATATATATATATATATATATATATATATATATATATATAGAGAGAGAGAGAGAGAGAGAGAGAGAGAGAATAAGATTATGTTGATGGAAAAGGTGTAATGGAAAATTCATCGCTAGAATTATGTTTACCACTTTGATCATTGGATATACCAGAAATAATAGTATTTTTATTATTTAAAAAATTTTAATTCTGTCATCTTTAGAAAGATACTTGAAGCCAAGAGACAACGATCGATGATGCTTAATAAAAACAACTTTCCGACTTTGTATTTACTTATTCGTCGGACATAGCTGTAAAAAATAATTAAATAAATCATCGGCCACCAAAAAAATGCAAAACAATAAACATGATTTATATCAAATTGATGAAAGTAATATTACGTTGTATTTATCTTTCCATATAATCTAGCGGCATTATTTGACTTCCTGAATATTTCTTCCATTAATTTATATTATCCAGTTTCATGATTCTCGAATAACTAGTTAATAATTAATTAACTAATCGAGCCAGACATTTGAAAATACTTATTTTTCATAATCGATTTCTTTACAGATACGAGGCAGATGAAACATACGAAGGCCTATTAGAAATAGTTACCAAACGGCAAAGAGAATTTAATAAGAGCAACCTGAAAATGCGCACCAATTTAATTCACAATAAATGCAAGAGACAAAAAAAAAGAAAAGAAAAAAAAAGAAAAAAAAAGAAAAAAAAATGGAAAATAGCAGCGTGACGTAACCGTAACGAAGGTGCAACGTCCCAACTGCTCGTAAACGGATCTACAAGCAATACTAGAGTCTCGGAGTCCGAGATTATTGGCCCAACAACACTCTTTGGTAACCGAGAACGAAGAGGCTCTTGGAGGGTGTCGCGTCCTTGCCGGTAATGCGTGTGAGTAGAGGCCCATAATGATGCATTAGTCCCTCGTAGGAGTGCGACGATACGCGAGATATTTAACTTAACGACTTTTAAGTGCACTCACCTCGCACCCACACGACATCTCCACCCTATCGAGTTCTCTCTCTCTCTCTCTCTCTCTCTCTCTCTCTCTCTCTCTCTTATTAAGCGAGGCACAGGATTGCGTGAGGGACTAATGCTGTGCGGGCCCTTCTATTAAATCAGTTAATTAGGGGGCTTCATTCCCAAGGTCCGTGACCAAGACTGCGCCCTCGTAGTGCTCGCTTCCGCTTCTCCAAGGTACTTCTGGGCCAGTCTTCAATTATTTTTATTTGCCTAGCGCATGCTCGCCTATAATATGCATACGACTCGCGCACATAGAACACATTTTATATTTCTCATCGCCCTCTCTTCAATTAATCTCATTATTCTTACTTTAATGTTTTTCTCCAACTAGTTATATCTTTGCACAACTCAAGATTATTACATTGTCTATCACCTTCAAAAGTGAAATTACCAAAGTTAATTTTAGCCATTTTACAAACTCAACGAGCAAAAACTTCTAATTCTTTATTGAGGTAAATGTTTCTTTAATATATCAAATGAAATTGCGATATTATAAGACCCTTGATATACGATAATTCAGTCATTTTAATTGTTTCATACAAATAGAATATTTCGAGAAGTACTTTTTTCTAAACGTGCAAACACGTTTGCGACTAAACAGAATATATTTTTATTTCTAATATATTACTATGATAATATAGTTACGTCGATAGATGATATATGATACAATAAGAAAAAAAAAACTTAATATATGAATGTTCACAAATCAAATTGAAATTTTTTCAATTCTTTATCAATTAAATATAAATCAAGCAAATATTAGAATCATAACGTATCTATTTATATTTATCTCAATCGGATTTCGCAATAACTCGCTCATACAAAAATTTAAGCTGATTGTATTTCTTATTTATTTGTCATCGGCTAATTAAAAATTATTCTCATTTCTATTTCTAGGTTAAATGAAAATCACAAACTTTCACCTTATAACTTATATTAAGATTTCTTTTAGTTAGACGATAAATGTAAAGTATAAAATTCCAATTTTAATATAAGTAATATTAAAAACCATTGGATGGGCAGTAGTCTATTAATAAATTAAATACTATATAATAAGCAATAATAAAATGAGCTAATCTGCCGACAACCACTGAGGCACAAATTAACAGCTTTAATTTTTTGTACAATAAAATTAATTAATCGAATGTACGAGATAACAAGGCTGGATGTAAATATTTTGCAAAACAGTCCATAACTAGATCTTTATTTTTCCAAAAAAAAATATCGCAAAAAGATAGATGCCAAGCTTCGCAAACTTTGCTTTTTGAAAGAACTCTATTTGAGATCTAATAACAGATTAATTTTCTCTCCAAATGTCAAAGAATATTCTTGTTACAATCTTAGGAACATGACATATAATCACATATTCGTGATTGATGCAAAATAATAGAATTCAATAAACATTCTTATCACTGCCCTCTTCATTTCTTTCAATGTTACTACCATATAATGAATGCTCGTTTAATTGTTTTTGAATGCCATAAATATTACTAAATAATTACACTATTCATTTATATTTCAATACAAGGGCAAATGAGCAAAATAAATATTTGAATTTAACATTTCACTATGGCTTTTAATTAAAAAAAACATTTGTCAAAATTATAAGTAAATGCGAATTTTACGCACTAGACCACTTGAGTTTAACGCATTTGAGAATAATTCACATAGGCAAATTCTCAAAATTTTATCGAAGTATAATAATAATAATAATAATAATAATAATAATAATAATAATAATAATAATAATAATAATAATGATGATGATGATGATGATGATGATGATGATGATGATGATGATGATGATGATGATGATGATGATGATGATGATGATGATGATGATGATGATGATGATGATGATGATGATGATGATGATGATGATGATGATGATGATGATGATGATGATGATGATGATGATGATGATGATGATGATGATGATGATGATGATGATGATGATGATGATGATGATGATGATGATGATGATGATGATGATGATGATGATGATGATGATGATGATGATGATGATGATGATGATGATGATGATGATGATGATGATGATGATGATGATGATGATGATGATGATGATGATGATGATGATGATGATGATGATGATGATGATGATGATGATGATGATGATGATGATGATGATGATGATGATGATGATGATGATGATGATGATGATGATGATGATGATGATGATGATGATGATGATGATGATGATGATGATGATGATGATGATGATGATGATGATGATGATGATGATGATGATGATGATGATGATGATGATGATGATAATAATAATAATAATAATAATCGCATAATAATAAAAGAATATAGAAGAAAAGAAAACATTTTTTTATTTGATCGAGTCCAATGATTGAAAACATACAGCTTGGCAAGTGCATATACAGTAGGGGCAATGGACCGAGAGGACATCATACATCGGTTGTTCATATTCTCATTTGCGAACGATGTCCTGTAAAGCGAGGATAAAAATCCCAACTGCAGATGAAAGTATCTCAAAATAGATATTCTATAGTATACAATGTGTAATAGGCAAATGAAAGTATCGTGTATCTCGGCTTATCAAAGCACATTGCTCAATTACTCAAAGCATTACATAGCTACACAATTATTTGTCAGTACTTCATAATATTCGAATATAAGCAAACAAATAATTATAAAAGTCTCCTGCCACCATTCTCATCTTTCACAATTCATCTAAAATTTTTATTGCTTAAAATTATCCAATGTTTATCTTTAACAATACAACATTAATAAACAATAACACCTTACGAAATTATTAAAAACGTAAAAAATAATTTACCATTTTTCCTAATTTTGTATAAAACAAAACATTTTCAAACTAAATATTTACATGAGATATTTAATGTTTTTCGTTTAAAAAACCTTTTTAAAAACTGTTATTATCGAAGAGTACGATCCTATTTCCTATATCCTATTATGTATGACTGAAAACTTTCAATATGTATTGGTAAAATTATAAATGAAAGTAAAAACAATCGATAACTACAATGGCTTAATATTTATATTCAAATATTAAAGAATTATATTAATAGTCGAGAATCATATCAATCAATAGTGATATTTTTAATAAATAGCAAATTACGTAAGAAAAGATAAACTGCAATATTATTATTATAAAATTATCCTATAAAAAATCAGTTTATTATTAAATTTTGAAATGAAAAATTTGTATACTATTCATAATGAATATTTATATATTCATTAACTAAAGCAAAGAGTAAAAACAATTTGTATCCAACCAATAATAAAGGATATTTTAAAAATTAACAGTTAATAAATAATAAAAACATTCGTAATTAATACATTAAATTTATAATTTTTGGAAACGAATTTTTTATTTTATACTGACAATAAATTTTTATATCCATTCTAAAATCATAAATAAAATATTAAAAAAAAACAACATTAAGATTGTATTCGTATTTGAAATTAGATCACCAAACTAGGAACAATATATAAAAATAATAGATTCGATGTTTTAAAGATTTTTAAATAAAAGTGCTGACCAGTAAAGAATGAAAGTAGTAATGCACTAATAAAAAGAAAAAAGTTATCGCGTGTGACAATATATATATATATATATATATATATATATATATATACAATAAATAGATGTATTTTAAGAGATTGAATGTATATTTTTATATAAGCCATTCGGTATGCATTCGCTTGTATGTATGAATGCGTGAGAGCACACACGCTCGCATGAAAGGGGAGCGATGATTGAAATTTAAATTTATCTATCCCAACTAATATTTTCCGTTAACAAGACTTGAAAAAAAAGAAGAAGAAATAAATCAGTAAGTGTGCAAAAAATATAAATATTTAGACATCGACACAAAGTATTATTCGATACAAAGGTTAAATTTAAAATAATTCAACAACCGTTACTTATATTCAATATTGCCTGCTTCAGTTAATGTTTAATTTAAAAATTATACCGATTAATATCTTATAAATAAATCCATCAACGAAACAAACAAAAAATCCCTGTTATCAAAATTAAAATTTATTCACATTATAATTGTTTGATGTATATTTTAAAAATTATTTGAATGGATTACTAATCATATTTGTGAAATGTGTTTTTATTATTATGTATATTTCATTTCATAATTTAATATTTGTCAACTTTAGAATGATACACAGTAGATATCAAATGAAAGACTTCAAAAGACTTTGATTTTCCGTGTCAGCAATATTTTCAGTTAAAACAATCGACTTGAAAATAATGAAGAGTCGGAGAAAAAGAGAGTTTGCAATGAACGGCAGACATTGCATAGTGATTTCTCGTCCTGTCCTCCTTTTCCGCCCGATTCTCTCTCTCTCTCTCTCTCTCTGTCTCTCTTCCAGAGCTCCCTCACCCGTCTCTCCTTTTCTCCCTCGTTACTCTCTTTCTCTCTCTCTCTCTCTCTCTCTCTCTCGCTCTCTCGTGTTCTCCTTAGATTCTGCGGTGTGTACCCGAAGGTGTCCTTGGAGCGGGCGGGGTCGTCGTCACTATCGAGCACTGCCAGCCACGCGGGTAAACGACCATCGGGAAGCCATGTGTGTTACTAGCAACGACGAGAGAGTGCAGGCACAATATAAGCACTAGCCGTACTCGCTGTTGCACATATATACATATACATGCATTTTTATTGCATATGTCTATATATTTCTTCTCGCTATAATCTTTTTATTTTTATTTGTGCATTATACTATATATATATTTTGTGTGTGTGTGTGTGTGTGTGTGTGTGTGTGTGTGTGTGTGCAAATATATTTGGATACACATGACACACATACATTCATGTATATATATATATCATCCACTTCTCCCGCAGCCACCCGCCTTTGCCGTGCAATGTTGATGACACCTAACAACGAGAACAAAAATGTACGAGCCCAGAGCATCTATTACCCTTGACTGCGAGTCAGCGAGCTTGCCTGTCTTTACAGGTGTTTTATAATATGTTGCGCTTTTAAAAGGCTATCGAACTCGCTCTCGCTTGTCCCTTGCGAAACTTTTGTCCGCTGGGATCAGCGAATGCCTTTTCTCCTATTTTCTCTCCACAATTCTAATACGTGTTGTTTACATTCTAATTGATATTGAAGTTTGTAAAGTCTCCAGCTTCCCTTGTAATATCCAGTAATCTTGTCATATCTGGTAATAAATTTTAATTTCAAGAAATTCGAAATGAAGGAAAACTTATAGAAACTTAAGCTGCAAAATACATTTGTCCACTTTTAACAACTTCAAGAGCAATTTCAAATGAAATACTGCAACTCGTTTGAAAATAATGTTAAACGGTGGATGTAATTAGTACTACTAGTGCTGTAAGTATTTTTTTCAAAATCTATAAAATTAATCTTATATATATATATATATATATATATATATATATATATTAATTGAAAGAATAATATTTTTATTTATTTAATAATAAATAAGAAAAACATAATACTTTACTTTTACGAATAAATTATTTTATTTTAAATAATCTGTTTAATATATTACAGTGTTATGTTCAATATATTAATAATAATTCTTATTAAATACAAAAAATATTTTGATTATTCGATAAATAAATATGATAATACGTAACTATACTTTTATTATATTTATCCAAATGCTTTTTATATTGTGCAATTCAATTTAAACGTATGATGCAACCATTATATTATTTTATTTTTATTTTTATAATGAATTTAAGATATTTATATGAGAAAATTGTAATAATCAGAATGTCAATTTTAAAAGTAAATAAATTATACGCGCTCTTCAAAATTACTCGCTCGTCCTTTCTCTCTCTCTCTCTCTCTCTCTCTCTCTCTCTCTCTCTCTCTCTCTGTCTCTATCACAATTATCTTTTAATACACCTGTTGTTCACTCTTTATAAGAAAAGAAAATACTTAAAAGCAACGACTCAGTACTTTAATACCCTAACATACTTTGAATAGGACTAATAATTCACTTATGCCGTCAATAAATAATTAAATTTAATTGTTTTATAATATTAATTTCAAGTAGTCAATTTATTAAATCTAATTATTACTAATATGTAATTGAGCTTTAATTCATATAAGTAATATGTAAAGTAATTGCCATATAAAATTATTCATAAATTAAAGCTTAGTTATTCAATCGTTTAAAAAAAAAAAAGAAAAGAAAAAAAGAAAGATAAAATAAAATAAACAAAAATGGAGGTTAATCAATGTAATTATTAATACTATTATTTATTTAACCAATTGAATTAGACAAGAATAAATATAATTATAACGAAGTGATACATTGTAATTAAAATTTGATGTGTCTTACAATACATTACCAGTATATAAATAATTTGAGTAATTGACAATATGAAATTTTAATTGATATAATGCACATAACGAACTCATCTCGATATTTGATCGAATTAGTTTAAATAAAATGAAAAGCACGTGCATCCCTTTCGTTGCATTATGGATAAGCTCTTAAAGACACTCGCAACAATCCAAATTTACTGCTCTCAGAGCAGTTTTCGCAATGGTAGCAGCAACGGTATCAGCAAAACAGCAATTTATTACAGCACAAGATGAGATTCCTTGGAAATTTATAGGAAGAACGTGTCTCGCGCTTGTCGTGCGATGTGTCAAAAAGATTCGTAGTGAAGGGACCACAACGCGACGTTAAATCTCTCATATTATTTTAAGTACAATAGATATAAGGAAAACAGAAGCTAACCGTGGCGAAGCGAAATTTTCAGAAAAAAACAAGGCATCGATAAATAAAATTAGAGAAGACAATTTTTGATTTTGTAGAGATCCTAGGATAAGATAAGGGAAAATACTTGATGCTCGATGTAAAATTAAGAAATTAATCAGTCTTTTGCGTGCAATTTCATGTGATAATGTAAGCCGCGAACACTGAAAGAATACTTTTATAATTAATTAATTGCAAAAATAAAATGAAAATTTTGTCGGATATTCGGTAAAAATTCGTACGAGAAATGTGTAATGAAAAGCTTTAAAAGGCCTTTATGGCCGACTATTCGATTAATTGCGCATTCGCAACAAGGAGCATCCCCGGCAACCCCTGTAATTATTTGTCGAAATAACTTTTAACATAAAATTAGCCACGGAATCATAAAATATAAAATGGATAAAATGCCAAAAGGAAGGCGACTCGATACTCTCAATCACGCGTAAGCCACGGCAACCCTCCCTCTGCTTCAAAAAGAAACAGCTCGCCGGAAGCTGCCGAGAGAACACGGGCGCAGCGATCGGGAGGGGAAGAGTGGAGGGGGAAGCGATGAATAGCGTGTTGGAAGGTGGCGTCCTTGGATACACGTGTAAAGTTCGGGGCGCGAAGATACGTTCGAGCCCCGTAATGAGCTAAATCCATTACATCGCCGACCGATACACGCGCGCCTCCGACGCCCTTCGGCTCCTGAGGCACGAGCTGCTGCTGCTGCTCGGCTCAGCGATCTGCGTGCGACGTCTCGCCGGACGACTCACCATGCCGTGCTTTTTGATGCTAGTTGGATTTGCAATTTCTTTAAAGGCTAATGCAGTGTCGGGAGTAAGCGCGTAATGAATGCCGGCACGCTTGTTGCAGGAGCGCGCGCCACGAAATTAACGCAGCCGATGATCCTTAACTTTTATGTATATCGAGTGCGTGCGCCCATGTGCGCCCATTAACAACATGCACCAGCCGCCACGTACTTCCTTCGAGCACCATTGGCTTTTAAAGCTAAATCTTGATACGCGCACGGCGATGAAGTTATTCAAGCTCGATGCTTCCGCCCCCGTCGATATCACAAACACACGCACGCTACACACACCGCAATGCAACGCTACGCAACGCAACACCACGCGCGCGCGCGCGCGCGTACATGTGTGTATATATATATATATATATATATATATATATATATATATATATATATATATATATATATACACACATGTACGCGCGCGCGCGCGCGCGTGGTGTTGCGTTGCGTAGCGTTGCATTGCGGTGTGTGTAGCGTGCGTGCTACGACAACCGAGACAATATGACTTTATAATAGATCCATTGAGCATGAGATGTGAAAGATGAAGTGGAAAAATCTCACTGCGATACTGAAATCTCTTTCCTTACTACATGCTAATATATTCAGGATCATAATAATTAATATTGTATAAAGTACATTTGAATATTAATTGGACGATGCGAGAGAATAGATAGCCGTATGTATACGTAAATAGTTTACATAAGCGACGAGCACTGAGCTTTTAGCTGTCGGAACAAAAATCAATAGTCATTTTGTACTTATATTATTTATTTTTTAAGTAAATTTTTTATGATTCCTGGTGTTGATCCATAGGCAACACCTAAAAAGTATACATTAATAATGAAAATTATCTCAAGCAAAAATCTAAATGTAAATGCTCATACAGATTAACTAAACAAATACCTAAAGGCACTTTAAGAAAATTAACTCGCATTGGAAATTCAATAAACAGCAAAATCTTGATGCACGAGCAAGGGTGAAAAAATTTCAATGAAACTTCGACATCTGTGATTAGCGATATATTTTCATCGAATACAATAAACAAGTAATTAGTAGAGTAAAATTTATTTTTAAAAGATAATCCAATTCAAATGAGTTACAATAATCTGTTGTTATACTATTTGGCGAGCAAGTACGAACACTTAGACAATTCGTAATCACATGCTACACTTACAAAGTAAATATCCTTACTTATCAACACGACATTGCTGGTCTCTGATTATTTAAGACATTGCAGCACTAATTAATCCCTTACCGATTACATCAACAATTTTTATGCTCTCACCTTCGGAAATTCCATCTATCAACACTTTAATTTTTAACTGACCAGTTTTGTTCCTTACGTTACGTAATGCATACATACACTCTTAAAGATCTTAACCGATGCACATATACGTATTTACGTGCATAAGTTTTGGCACAATAATTATTAGAATTATACGAATTATTGACAATTAGCCCTTACGTTGTCAATTAATATAAACTTTACTTAAATATAAATTTAAGATTAATATTTAAATATTTGCTGTCTAAGATGCAATTCGTTTTAAAGGTTTATTAATGCTACGATACACATAAATGCAATAAGTGAATTTTAAGAGCAGATCGCAAATAAAATTATTATACATAAAATTTTAATGGAAAAAAAGTATAACAAAATAAAATTAGTAAAGTGCCCAAGCACTTGTATATAACATCAATAAAAGAGAATGTAATCGCGAAACGCGAATAAAATTATATATTAAATGGCCGATTATACTAATTTGCCGAGTTTTAAGATTTTGAATAAAATATAACGAGTATATAAAGATTGCCATCGAACTGTAAAAAATAGCGATAATATAACGCACATCTCTAATTGTAGATGCATCGTTAAAGTATACAGCACATTGCCATTTTTGACGAGAAAACATATTAAGGCTCGATCTTGCAAGCCTGTACAAACCTCCACAGCATTATAGAAAAAGAAAAAAAAAAAAATCACCTGCCCAATGAGCATCCTTAACGCACATCCTTAAATTGTCCTTGTAGAGCTCACCTATTGCGCGCGTCACCCACTTCTCCCCGTCATTACCCATCCTTCTACATCTTATTACACAAATTTTAATCGGAATTCCCAACAAAAGAGCATTTTTCACTTCTTTACGTGTGCATATAAATGAAACTGCTGACACGAAGCATCAAGAAACGAGCAATTAATTACACATTAGCGGGCGGAGGGGCGATCATCATAGGTAAAAGAAAGAAAGAAAGAAAGAAAAAAAAGACAAAAAAAAAAGACCAGTCAATGCAGAACGATAGAATATCAGGTTTGAAATGACGCTGGAAAATGAGAAGAAAAGACAGAGCTGCCGTGGAAGGGTAGCGGAAAGAAATACTATGAGCAACGAGACGACAGTAGTCTGGCGCCATGTAATTGTCAATTAGCATTTTCACGAAGACGAGCATAAAACACAAATCACATGCTCCTTACAGTTGTACATACGCTTGCGCACGTGTCGCATTACTCCATTTAAATATAGAAAACGTACATTTAATTATGATTATGAATGCAATGAATTGATAGTAGTGTTTACGCCAGATTTGCACCGTCATTAGTCAACCCTTGTGGCCTTTCTCTCAATCGAAAGAACTATTCACTATCGCTCATTACACACACACGCGCGCGCGCGCACCCATATATATATATATATATATATATATATATATAGAGAGAGAGAGAGAGAGAGAGAGTGTGTGTGTGTGTGTGTGTGTGTGTGTGTGTGTGTGTGTGTGTGTGTATCTATCTCACTCATTCGCTGTATTTTCCAATGTACAGTTCAAGATACGAGATCAAGAGCTATTAGTCGGCCGTTAGCGGCGGATTTTATTTGCTCATTCTTGTGTCGTCCGAACTCGTTTTCCTTTTCTATTTTACTTCTGAATTTTTATTAACCTAATATTATTTTACCTATGAATCTACAGAAATCAAAAGAATATCAGATTTACCTCTTTAAATTTACATTTTATTTTCATGCTTATATTTTTTCTTTGAAAAAATAAAAACTACTTATTTTATACTCTGAAATCAAATTTAAATTTACAACTTATATAGCAACAAATCATTAATCTAATAAGATAAGTCTTACTATCAACTTAAATACTATCTGTAAATTATCGATATATTTTTACTGCAACGTTATATATGATATAATTAATACATCTTAGAGATTTTAGATTCTGTTTAGGTAAAATTTATTTTCTACTATTTCAGATATAATGTTAAATAATATACAATACTAAAGACTTTTTTCCATGGTAAAATTCACAATATATTTCAAAAAGACTTTTCTGCAACACATATAAAACAACTATCGATGCATTTATAAATACGATTTATAACAAATATCATTTAACTGTTATAAATATAATCATTTATCTGAAATGTAACAAAAAAAAAAAAAAAAAACAACGAACGAATTACTGAAAACAAAGGATGATAAATATATTTTAATTTATATTTTATAAATAATATAAATAGTACAAATATAAATGGTCAACATCTATTACAATAATTCAAAATCATTTGTAAAAACCATACAACTAAATATCGACGATCATTTATGATTATGGAATAAATATCCTGTCCGGCATATACAAATCACATTTATGATTCTTAATTGAAAATTCTTAATGTTTTTTCAATAGTCTCTTAAGAAAAATATTAGAAAACTTTTGAAAATCTCAATATCATATGACTGATAGTATGTAGACTATAGTATATTTATATTATTTAATTATTTTGAAATAGCTGCATACTAAAATTATTAAATCGAAAATAAAAGATAAGAAAAAATATTGCATAATAATGAGAAATATATATAATAGAATAGAATATACCAACAGACTGTATTAAACTAGAATAAATTCATAAATATACAAAAAATACTATTTTCCGGCATTTGCTACTTCAGGATATAATTCAAGTGATTGTAGAAAGGATTTGCAAAAAGCACTGCCCACGTTTCTAAACGTCTAATTCACATTTCTAAAGATAAGAAATAATTTACAAAATAAATTATTTAAATAAATAGTTTTTCTATATATAATTAAAAGTGTTTAAAAAAAAAAATAATAATAAGAAATACAATCGAATTGTAGGTGGCTTAAAACATTTTTCTTTACTTTTCAATTAAATACATTCATAATTCCGAAGCTTATGAATATTTTTGATATTTTTAATTTTTTTGATATTTTTGATATACATTCTGAACTTCACAGAAACTTTTTTATTTTATTTTCAATTTATATGCAATGCGCTTAGTAGAGTAAGAATAAAATTTCATTTGACAATTGAAATTCCGAAATTGATTTAATTAGAAAAAGGATCATCTCTTTATTTTAAATACTGCAAATGCATAAACATAAATCATACTATCTCAATTTTTAAGTTCTATTATTAAGAGTGCGAAAGCTAATTTAAGGTATTACTATTCAACATATTAATCATTCTACATGAACTATTAATCAGCTTATGACACAAGCAGAGACCCAAAAGATAAAAAAAAAATAATAATGAAAACGTTCTCGCCTTTGTCTAAATGTAGACGCAAAGTTATCGAGTTCTGTGCTTTAAATATAAAAGAAAAGGACGAGTACACAAATTCTTGCTAATTTATTTTTCGTCATTTATTTATAATTTGTACCTGCACAAATGCAAATGCAAATGCAAATACGATGAATGAATTTTAATACCAAATAATTATATATGAAAAATTTATTATATATTTTTTTTAAATATAATTAATCACAATAAGTATACAATAAAAAATAATATAAACAAAATTTTAAATTAATTAAAATTTGCTGAAAAAGAATAATTATTTTAAGAATTTAAAATAATATTTATTATTAAAATATTTTGAAGTATAACCTTTCTAATTAAATATACACTTTACTATCGCAAATTTTGATAGTTACTCTAATATAATTTTAGCGTTTAACTTAATTAAAGCGTCAAAATTAACATAAAAATTTACAATATTTTTTATTCTTTCGAAAACTTCAGAATCATGCTTCTGTACTATTTATTAAAACCAAGGGGTTAAAAATATTTAAAATCGTAAAATTACTTGAATAGAAATAAATTTAACGTTTATTTCAAAACGTTCAATTTAAAAACTCAAGTACCTGTTAAAAAAAAAAAACTCAGTTTTAATCTTGCATAAAAGTATAAATTTTAATTTTTAACATTTTACATGCTATATCCAATTTAATTTAATTATTTAAATGATCATAAGCATTTTAACGTACATAATTGCATGCGTAACATGCATGTATTAAATTAAATAATAATAATAATAATAATAATAATAAGCTGTAATAAGCTAAAGTAAAAATATACTAATCAGTGAGTTCTTTAAATCACATAATTAACTGACAACAAAATTATTTATCTCAAGATCATTATAATATAGTAATATAGTTGAATGGAGTATATAGCGCACATAATGGAAAAAAAGTCATCAATAATAAAATGCCTAAAAATAACAAAAATGCATGTATTATCCGTAATAAGCACGAAGCACTACGTATGTCTAAAGGTGATTTGGCGTAAATTTAAAATGGTTAAATTACGAAGGCACGCAAGTGTAGAAGGGCAGACCTAGAATAGCACTCGCTCGCTTGCTCACATCCTTCAATATATCTTAAGGAGAAATTCTCATATTGCCAGAGTATTCGATAACTCATCGAAGCGGGTCAGTATGAAAACAGTGCTGCAGCAGTAGAATGTATATAAACGCGCCCAATATACGCCTCCACTCAGTTACGAGGCAGCGGGGAGCCATTTGCAAACTTTGGCAATCTCACGAGATCGTAAAGTCCCACGAGGACCGTAATTTAACGAGCCACGCGTACACTTAAAACAAGTCAGAGAGTCAAAAGCATCAGAGATAGAGAGAGAGAGAGAGAGAGAGAGAGAGAGAGAGAGAGAGAGGGAGAGAGAGAGAGAGAGAAGTCAATGTATGCATAATTCGCAAGCACTGAAGCATAACTTGAACGAACGGAAAAACACCGAATATATGTGAAATATGCTGCAACTTTGTCAAACCTTGTGAAAAAACTTTTCGCTCGATTTCATAAAGCTCTCTATCATTTTTTACAATTTCGTGCAATTTTAGTAAATATAAACAATCTATTTATTCGGCTTTAAACCAATACAACTCATACTTATACTTACTTGCATAATTTTTTAATATTTTATTACACGTATCTTATTTAGCTTCTTGCTTGTCATTTTTATTTATTATATGCATTTATATTAAGTTATTAATAATCACAGCATTCATATAATTAAATATCAAGTATCTATCGACAATCAATCGCCAATTAATTATTATAATATGTAATACGAATATAAATATTTCAAAATTATACAAATTCTTTCGTTTTTCAATTTCAAGTTGTTTTTAAATATTTAATAAAAGATTTTATTGTATTCTAATGAAATTTCAAATCAAATCAAATCAAACTTAAAAGAACGACACTTACATGATATAAAATATTGCATTTTACTTTAGACTATTTTACTCTTTAGCGTACACATCATCATAATGCATGTAAATATATGTATAAATGTAAAAATTTTATTCTATAAATATAATAAGTCTACATTATACAGATTTGTGTATAGAATAAATAATTAAATTTATTAAATATCCATATGTATATAATTTTATCAACTTGTTCAACTCAATTAATAAAATGTAGGCAATCATCTTAATTTGAAAATAATTAAAATAATGCTACTGATAATTGATTAATATAAATTTAATAATATATTGTCATTTCATATGTACAAAGTATAAATTTAAATACTCAGCTCGATGTAGAATAAATAGAAATTCATTTCATTGGTGATTTTAAAATAAAGCAATTCAATCTTATTGAAAAAATGAATAATAAAAAACGGTAAATTACAAAAATAACATCTAAATAAAATAATCGGAATATTAATTTTAAAATATTATCTTTCTTTTATAACAAAGATTTTCAACATACTTCTGCGAACTCAATAAAAATCCTAAATAAGGCAGGAACTTGACGAATTCCCTATTAAAGCAACCATATAATTAACCGCAAATAATTAACGCGGCAACGCACTCTTCTTATGCAAATGTAACGTAAGACTCTATCAGAGCCATTAATATTAGCAGATATATTATAAAGTATTTCACCTAGTAGAGTAAGGATTAATATTTTTACCTCGCAAAATCAACATTCCGCATTCTGCAGATAGAACAAGTGTCTGACAACAAAGTTTTAACCGCTACCATCAGTCATGTAATGTTACATTAATTTACATCAAACAGAATGTAAGAAAAGAATACAATAGTTCTGAGCATCTTTTCTAAGAAACAACTATAAAAGCTTCCCATTATTCATAACTATGCAGCTCCACCCCTTTTCAATTACACAGTTAAAGACCGACGATAGATAAAGGCATAAATAAACTAGAGTGACTGAAATTTTTCTTAAATATTTATATAAATGGTAATATACTCATTTATATTAAACAATACTTTTTGTAATATAAAAATTCATAATATTAATATCGAGAAACTGAAGTGTTAGTAGATCTGTAGCTATTAATACCACTAAAGTGCGTTTATACATTACATATTTCATCATCGATTTGATTATAAAATTAATTTATTGACAGTACATTTTATAAAAATAAGAAAGAATAATTATTAAAAACTTACCCAATTCTCGTTATCAATTTACCATGAACATGAAGATATGATGTGACGAATCTCTTGTTCAACTAAAAAAAAAATATATATTGTTTTTTGTTTATAAAAATTATCAAATTTTAGTATAATTTTGTAATATTTTTCTATTTTTCTGATAATCCTGAATTATATACTAAGGTATAAAGATCAAATTCATATTTTCATTAAAGTTGTATAAATAGAGTTATACCCACTTGTAAAGGATGTCATTAGAAAATATTATTTCAATATATTAATTTTCAAATTATATATGTATTGCTTACTCTTACCCATTATCTAAGCTCTTACATGTACATAGACTCATATAAATTATAATTTATACAATGTTTATAAATCCGGTAATATATTTCTTGAAAATACTAAAAAAAAATTAGTATTTTTAATCTGAATATGATTAATAAATATGAATGAATAAATATGAAGTTTCCTTTTAGTAATTTAAATAAATTTTTAATCGTATGTTTAAAAATTATATTGTACAAATTTCTATAAATTTCTTTACTTTTATACATGTAAAGGTATTAATAAATTCTACCTGAATTCATAATTCTTTATAGATTAATAAAGGTAAAATACATATTGTGATTATATACACCATTACTGAATAATATTTAAAACAATATTTTATTTATAAAATTTAATTTTAATATTTTTTAATAAACATTTCTTCTTTTATTATTTTATTATCAATCATTGAAAATTTGGTAAATTAATAGAAAAATTTGTATACATAGATGTAGGTGGATGTGTATTATTAATACAAAATAAAATATAATTTTCTTTATCGTACATACCTCGACACTTGTTAACAGCGAAAGGTCCTCAAGATCGCTGTCGCCTAATCTTGACTCACTTGTGGTAGTAGCCGATGTCGTTCGTCTCATTCGCTTTCCGCCAGGATGAATCCAAATCTCTCTTCGTAGACCGCCACCGAGGTTGGCACCTTCCTTTTCCTTCATTCTTTCTCTTTCTTTTAATTTTCTTTCCTCTTTACGTTTACGCTCCGTAGATTCATACTATACATAAATTTACATATTTTTAAAAACTTTACAATTTAATCATGCACGTGTGAACTATATACTGCGTGCGCCTACATGGCAATTTTATCGGACATAGTTACGTCGATACATTGCACAATAAATAAATTTACATTTACAAAATTTAAAGATAATTCAACTTTGATAAAAACGTAGAAGAAATCATAGAAAATACGGGTAACATCTACTATATAGTGTAAACGTTTAAATATCTAAATATAGAACAATTGATGATAAATTTTTATGCAAAAATTACAGTAGATGATTTACGATTAATATATAAAAGTATAATATAAGTTAATTATAAAAAATAAAAACAACATTTTGTCCAATAGTAGTAAACCAAACTAAATACGTGTATGATACTGAATAATTACTTTGTAAACGTATAAATAAAAAACCATAAAAAACGTATTTTTTAATGGAAATAGTTGGAATTTATAATATAAAGTTTTTCACTGAAACTGATATTTAATACTTCTTGGATTTAATATCTCTTGGATTATTATCTTTATTAATTTTATAAATTAGAATTTAGAAATAAAGATTCGCGAGATGAAAAATGAATATTTTTTCTATTAAATAAATATCGCAAGCTTTTAATTCAATTATAAGTCTTGAGAAAAAGGGAAATAAAAATTGACCTTCGCAATAAATTTTATATCATTATTCAGATATATAATTGTAAACGTGTTTTTTATTTTCTATTTATTAATAATCGTAACGTAATAGTTTATAAAAAATTTCCGAGCAATTCACTATTCGCATAATTATATGATCTTCATGCAAAAGGTACATTGACTTTTATTTAAAATTTTATACAAATTTCTATATAGCCATTCAATTAATTCAGCTGATCGGTGAACAGTTATAAGCTTTAAATTTATTTCATATAAACAAAGCTTTTTGCTAAAACTAATGAATGGGAAAATTTTGTTTGCCATGGAAAGTGTAAAAATCATTTTGCAGTGCATCAACAGAAAAATATTGAAGTTCATAGAAACATAAAAGCAATAAATTAACCTAGGAATTGCAAAATATAGCAGACTAAATAAAGACTACTAAAGTAAATCGTCTATACGACCATGAAATGAATGATTAGGAATTCACATTAAATACTAAACTTTACTTACATAGTGTAGATACTGTCAATGACACAAAACCAAAATATTATTAAAAAATTTAATTGAAATAGATTATGAATTAAATTCTTAGTAATAAAAAATTTTTTTATTTACCTTTTTTCTATTTTCGTCAAACATAGTTATTAGACTTTCACGAGCAGATGGGAAAGGATTAGAAGCCATTAGAGATCGCATGTAATAATAAACGGCATCTAATTTTCTTCTCTAAAATACAATATTATAGATATTAAAATTTATTGGACAATAAAAAACATTTCAAAAATATTTTAGAACATGAAAATCAACTGACTGCATAAGTTGCTAATAAAGCTAATTGGCTGTAGGGCCTTCCATTTTTTGGATTGATTTGTTGTGCTTTTAAATACCATCTGTAATTATTATTATTAAATTATTATTAAAATGTTTATTTAATATAAACGGCAAATACTTATGAGATTTACTTACTGTCTTGACTTGCCATAATTTACAGATTCATTAGCCAATTCTTTATACCTCGCTAAATCACCCAAAAATAAAAAAATTTTTTGAACACTAACTAAAGCTAATCCTAATATTCCAAGACCTTTCGGTGGAACAGCAGATGTTAAAAATGTGTCTATTTTAAAATTGTAACTAGTCTCCAAAACTGTGAGTAAATTCGCGAAATATGCTGTTCCTTCGTCAACAATTTTTAATAAAAGATTTTTATATTGCTCTCGAAGTTCAGCATCTTCTTTAGGAATGGGCTTTCTTAAAATTTCTATGATATTATAAAACATAATCTTCCAAAAATGTTGCTCTACATTTTCAGTCTGACAAAATTTAAGATCAGTTATCAGTAAAGTTTGCAAACATTGTTGATGATAGCTGCGTATTTGAGATATTACATCCCAACTAACTGTTATACTACTAGAATTAAGAATGTGTTGTAATTTTGAATCGGCTAATGAAATATCCAAAAGTAAATAAGGATTTTTTGTTGATCGGAAACTGAAAAAAGAGATATATTGATTTATGAATAAATATTCATATGAAATATAAAAAAAAGACTAAATGTGATAGGGGTGTTGTTATCAATAATTACTTTATTTATAAAACCTCAATAATTGACACCAATAAACAATATTTTATTTTTTCGGTGAACCAAATCTACTTTCTTTTCGAAATGTATGAATCACCTATTTTCTAAATTTTTCTAATATACGTAATAAAATCATTTATTTTATCTTATTAATTATAAACTTTAATAATAATTTAAAACAATTTGTTTTAATAAGGGTGACAATAAAATTTATCCAATAATGAAATAAGTTCACTAAGAATAGAAAATTAATTTCAAATTGACATAGACTACTGTTTTCAATTAGGTTTAATTAAATTATTTGTTCTTTTATTAGCAAAACGCATTTAATCTTAAATATTATTTTTATACTAATAATAAATAAATCTATAGTTACCTCTCAGAATATGGATTATACCATGATGGTTTTGCACCGCCGAATTGATCTGTGGCTTGTGGCATAGATATATTATCTATGAGTGAATTTTGAAAATCATGATGAATAATTGGTTGTATTCCAGAGTGAGATTGGAATACAGGAGCACTAATGGTTTGGACGGGAACTTCATTATCTCTATATATATATATATATATATATATATAAAAAAAAAAAAAAAATTAGCCAAATAGATGAATAATCCATTAAACTTGTAACTCAACTATATTCATGCGATCAATCATTAGTGTTTTTAATATAATTGAAAAGTAATGTATGAAATATATCGCATAACTTTTCTAATGACCTAGTAAATATACTTTATAGTTACATATTTTATTAAAAGACACTTGAGGTGCTTTTGCTATTAAAACATCTCTTACAATTAAAATTATACATAATATAATATTTTTACATAATATTTTTATTTGATAAACGTTATCGATCTATATCATTCTTTGATTTCCCTTTCCTTTTACTAAAAATTCTAATAATTGTATGAAATTATTGTAAAATTAATAATTTAACATTATACAATGCTTGTATGATTATTAATTTTTATTTTATAAAAACGTTGCTAAATCAGTAAAAATATTAATAAGGAACATTACCTGTATTGAGAAGTAATTCTACTTCCTGGTGAAGTTATTACTATCGGTTTATTTGGATTATTAGGATCAAATAATGTTCTTTTTTGTTGTTGTGTTAATTGTGGTTGTCTAGAAGGTGTAATATTAGACGATAGTTGATTTTGATCTGGTAAAACTAGAACGCCTGGTGGCTGAGAGTTTGTACAAATTGTAGGCGATTGACGATTAATAGAACTAGGACCAGAATTAGTTACTGATGTGGAATGCGATAACGGAGTTCGACGTCCATCGTCCGATTCACAAATCGACGTTCTGCCAGTTCTCCAATTTTCTTCTATATTTATAGATGCCCTATAAATATAATAGGATTAAATAAATTGATTTTCATAAGTCTTATATTATTTATTCAAAAGATAAATCAAGAAATAAATCAATAATTATTACCTATTTCTATAAAACTCATCGCCACGACTGCCTCCGCGGAAATTTCTATCTTTACTCGATTCTCGACTTCGATGAGAAACGTTCCGTCTTCTACTATCATACCGCTTGCTACTGCTGCTAATACTATTTTTCTGATTGTTATTATAATTATCATTTTCTCGATTGTGTTGATTGTTTTGACGCTCCCTGCTACTTCCTTCAATTTTCTCTTTACTCCTAATAATAAAATTTAATTTAAATCTATTAAAAGTATCAAATGTTAAAAATCTGTCAACGTCTTATATTATTCGTTTATTTTAATGTAAAAAGAAGCGGGAGAAAAAGATATATTCGTACTTGTCTCTGCCACTGCGTTTTGATTTCTTTTTTTTCGAACTCTTACGTTTACTGCTTTTTCCAACTACTGGCTGATTAATTGGAACAGTTACATTTTCACGTAAACTCATCACCGAAGAACTACGACTTATTTGCTCCGCTTCTAATTTCTCACTTAATTCTACTTCTTCGCACCAATCCTTTTAACATATTTGAATCATGAATAATAAATTGCTAATCGATGATATACTCTTACAGCATTAAAACTATAATTACCAAAGTAACCTCGGACTCGTTATCAGGCACAGGACTACACGATATACTTTTTACTGGACTTATATTTGATGTATGTCGAGATTTGGGCTTCTCTAGTTCAGAACTAGATTCACATAAATTGTTATTAACTTTTTGTCTAAAATATTTCAGTTCAATTAGAATTACCATTGTTTAATACAAATATAAAATAAATATCAATATAATAATAATGATTTATATTCATTTTAATGTAATAAAAAAATTATATAATAATTTAATGAAATGAAATTTTTAAATTCTAACGTTTGATGATGTAATCGTTGTGAATTAAATGGAGGCATCGATTCTCGTCTACGACTCTCAGCGGGTGATTGACATCTGTTAGTACTGGAACGATAAGACCCTGGTGATGAAGCTGGTGGAGGCATCAACATACTATCAATACGGCTTAAACTTTCCATACTTGTATACATAGTACTACTACTTCCACGGCGATCATAGGGTCTGCAATACAAAATGATTAATATTAACAAAAATGGCTAAAAAAATTAAATGCATCCTAATTCTCATATAAAATTATGTAAAAGATTTACCTGTTCGTATATTCTTGACTGGGTGTATGCGATCTTGAACTTGGTGCAGAATACTGATCAGGTGTAACAGGCCTAAAAACAGAAGGTGTTTCTGATTCTTCTGATCTGTTTCTACCTCTTAATATACTTCTTGCTGGAAATGCATTTGAAAAAACTGTTTGAGGGGATAAAGGACAACCTGGTTGTAAATTCTGCATAGTTCGTGAATGCTGGACAGTAGATGAATAACAAGATGTTGAAACCTATTAAAAACAATGGAGCGATTGATAATTATTATAGAGTTAAATAAACGACGCATTACTTATGAGTTTACACATATACCCTCGAATACCTCGTAATATAAGATTTAAATTTTAGTGTAAAAATAATGGTTGAAATTTGGTTTAATAAACAATGTTCCTTTATATATTATTGTTTAATTTAACTTCAACTTTTTTATAGTAAATTGGTTGAATGAAAACGAATAATTCATATAAGTTAATATAAAGATATATAAATTCAATTTTCATTGGAAAAAATCGTAATCAAATTGAACGAAAGCTACATGCTAGACAGCATAGAGATAGAAAGAAGTTCTACTTACTGGCAATGTAACCGTATTATTGTCACGATTATCTTCCGAAGTTGTACCGGCAGCACTATTTTGTGACGAAACTAATCCATGTTCTTGTAAGTATTTGACTTTTAAACGTGGTGGTAAAGTTTCTACATTTAACATTTTTGTCATGGTAATTTCCTTACCACCACGTTTTCCAGATGGAGGTTTTCCTTGAAATTTATCCGAATATCCAAACGACTCGTTATTTCGTGTATCTCGAGTTCTACTATCATTAGTATTTTTTGGTGTTATAAAAAGTGGATCAGAACCCTAAGTGATTACACAACAAAAATTTATTATTCTACATTATCACAAAATTCCGTTTCTTTTCATTTATTTCAACTTACTTGTCTAATATCTCGTAAATTATCTCTGCGATTACTGAAATTTCTATTCAATGAGGGTGACTCTGGTCGTCTACGTTCATCATTTTCAGAAGTATTACGATTTCTGCGATTTCCCATAAAACGTTTGGAATGATCAACTCTATTTCGACTACCATTATCATTGTGATTTCCACCAAAATTACTAGGATTGGTTCTACCAAGAAAGCTATCGTTTCGTTGATTACGATTAGGCTGCGTATCCCAATCTCTACTTTCAGATCTTGCTCTGTCTTTTTCCCAATTATTTTGCAACAAAGCTCTAAGAAATTATTAAGCATTTTAACGAATAACCAAAATTTAATAATTACATTAACAAATTAAAAATTGCAATTCCAAGTATTTGATGAATAATTCTGCAATCACCCATATTAACTCAAAAATAATAAACTAATAATTTTATGAATATTGAAAACGTGTTTAAATAATGTATATAACATAAAAATCAAATTATTCTTCATGTTGAGTTTAATCTATAACTATTTTAAAAATTTATTACAAAAATTGTCAGAACGATAGAAATATTTGTTAGATTACATTTAATTAAATCTATTATTATTAAGTATATTGTTGCAGATGTTAAAATAAAGATTTTACATATTAGCAGCTGACAATGTCAAATATTTATAACCAAAGAAATCGAAATATTTTTATTTTCAAAATTTAAATATAAATTTTTTATGCATTTTAAGTATTATTTTATAAAATACATATATTATTCCTACATCTTCTTCAAATAATAAATAAGCAATATTAAATTAATATTTTTCACCTATTGGTTGTATCTTCTTCTGCCATTGCTTCTTTCACTTTCTTAGGTATATATAATTGTTGCTCTGGCTTTTTATTTTTTTTCCTAGGATCGTTTATCGATACATGATTGTTTTTTGAAGTACTCTGACCGTAATTATCAATATTATTTCTACAGTTTACATGCATTTCGGATAATTTGTCATTTATACTATCAATTTGATGAGATCTAGAACTATTCTGTAATTGATTTTGGTGACTGAATTGTGACTGCTTTAATCGATCTTGAATAGAAGACATTCTTGGTCTTTCTTGACAGTTATTTTCATGATCATAATCTTCTGATCTTCCAGACTTTCTCAAAGGTCCACTTCCAGGCCTATAAAGTGCTCGAGGTGGTGCTTTATTTGCTCCCCCTCTCATTGCAGCTAATCTGTCTCGTTCAAATTTCAAATCAGATGAATTATCTACAAATTATACAATAACCAATCAAACCATATTGACAATGCTACACACAACATATGACTTTAATTTAATCAAAACTGTTTAAAAGTAATAAAATTTTTAAATTACATTGTATCCATTTTTAAGCAAATTGAAAATTCAAATGAATACTTAATTTAAGCATCGAAATAAGCATTATTAAAAAAGAAAAACCGACAAGATCCGGGATGCTGCTGTGCCTTTTTTACAACAAAAACATTGCGATTTCAACGTTATTCATCCACGTACCCTTGGAAATGCAGTCGCGAAAAAACAAAAGGAACAAACGTTATGTAATACGAGAACTTGAAAATTGAAAAGAATATCGATTTTCCGCAATATCAACACTAATTCGCAATAAAAGCTATTTTTAATCGCGTGACATTCGCCTTTCGGAAAATGCTCTAACGAGCTTCCCGCGGTTCGCCGTCTTTTAACCTTTTAGGTTAGCTTCACTCGCTCAGGAGGTTAGTTTTGCGACTCGCGCCAGAATGGCGATGGTCTAGTGAACTTTAGCGAATTCACACTAACGTTCGGGCATTAGCATCGCGATTTTACAAGACCAATGACGCTATTTATTCAATTAATCCTCGCGCTTATTTACTCGGAGCCTTTCTTCATTGTACCTTGTGAAATCTCTCCCCACTTTCTGCGTCCTTTGTCGTGGTTCGCCATATTGAAGTATGTACAACTCCCGTCAAAACTTTGCAGGAAGGTCAAGATAATTCGCGTTTCACTGATCGTAGCGCTGCGTTACTACTTCGCTATTTACGCGTAAATTGCGAATTCAGGTATCTAGCAAATTTTTACAACGCGCGAGACATCCCCTAACCACCCTTACTTTTTAAAGTACCCATTTTAAATAATCGCACTTTTTTCGATGGGCTTTGATTTATTAGCACAACATAAAATATTACCTTCTATATTCACAACTATTTCATTCAATTATATTAAAATTATTAAATATTATTCGTTAAATTATAAATTAATTCAATTTTCCAATTCGACACCCTCCTACACAAAGAATTTAATTATTATAAAAATAATTCTATATTTATAATTTCAATAATACTGTTTACTTACATCATTTATTCTTAATAGAAAATTAAACAATTTGAAAGAAACGAGAAGTTATTATTTGCTCATTGGATACAGAACTATGTACACGAGATTATTATTTAGGGGATGAGTTTTATTATTTTCTTACACTTTGTTAGAAATACGAAAAGTCGTTGACTCGATAGCAACATTCGTTGAAGAATTATCTCGATACTTATTAGAAACATTTTTACAAACATTTTTACATATTTACAAATTTTTACAAGCATTTTTTTTTTTATTAAAAAGCTTTCAATTAAATCAGCCTATTCTTATCGATATAATTATCTTTTTTATACCCATATTTATATAATTATTCATTTACATATTTATTTCTCTACTCTTTATATAGTTATTTGTTTAAAATTCATAAAAAAAAAAAAAATAAAAAAAAAATAATAAAAAAAAATACAAATGTTAGCTATTTATTAAAATATAAGAAAAATATCGAAAATAATTTAAATAAAGTAACTCACTCGTTAAAATAATAATTATCGATTTCTCATTTGATGTTAAATAAGTTACAGTGAGTATAAACTTATGAGGTACAAACATTTACCCTTTGTGTATCGAAATTTACACGATGAAAAACATAAATTTTATGTAATATTTTAAATAATAAACAATGTATTTAGAATAAATAATAAGCAAATAAATAATTAAGCAATCACTCGTATTATAGTAGTTAAGAAATTTATTTGCTAAAGCTCTTTAGCGTTTAATAGGCAATATGTGCGTGAGTACGTATGACAAAAATAAGTTTCTATTATTATGATACTTATTAATTTATAATAAAATCATTAATCGCATAACGTTTTGCGAATAAAATTGAATTTGTATAAGTAAAAGCAATTTTTCCATTTTGCAAATTAAACAAGATATAGTTGATAGTAATTGTAGCAGAGATAAAAATTGGCCGTGAAATTAAAATTAATCACTTCTTTAATATTACAAGAAACAAGGAGTCGAAAGTTCGGAATCAGTTGGAAGAAAGAGAAAATTATTTTAAAGCAAAAGTTATTGAAAATCTGGGTGAGAGTCGAGATTTTTGTACATTGTATATCGGAAGCCATTTGCCCAGTGGACAAATTTCTTTTTCTCATAAGCAACGATAATGATGAAAAATCGTAAGAGAATATATTTAAAATCACCTGTCCTCCGACAGACTTTATTCGTTAAAGTCCAATTTAATAATATTAGCTTCCCTACTCCAAATCTAATATAATTGATCGCCAATACATTAAATAAATTTATTAAACATTTTCACCTTTTCAAAAATTCCATTCGTTTAAAGCATTTATATTTAAGTTAAGTAATCTTATGAATTAATAAATAATTAAGAATAAACATTAAAAAAAAATAATTATAAATTACTTTATTGTCATTACAACAATTATGTTACTTTTGAAAAAACAAATTGTATCACCTGTTTATTAATCAATAAGCAGAAATAAAATAGATAAAAATTTAACTATAATAATTAATAATTAATGATATAATAAATGATTATTAAATAATACACTTAGGAATCAATGAAACTAAAGAGTATAAATTCTATTTATGTCACAATTTCTATGTCTTAATTAGTTCATAAATACAAAGGCATAGGCATATCTCTAAAATTAATAAATTTTCTAAATTCTAAAAGTTTAAATTGAATTGAAATTGCGAATAACAAATTTACCCTTTATATATAAAAAATATCATATATTCATATATTAACGGCTAAATGAAAATGATTATTTTACATTAATTATAATATATATGAATATAATAAACGATATATTAATTATGATAAATAATAGATATAAAAATGACAACTAATATTCCTCTAATCACCAATAATAAAAGAAGGGAAAAAATTATTTTTAAGAAAAAAACTTAAATTAATTTGATATTAATAATACAATTTGAATATTTCAAAACAACTGTCTCATTTCTCTCATTAAAATAAAATCTTTGCAAATATAAAAAATATTAATGTGAATTATACATGATAAATCGAACAAAAAATTTAATTAAATAATCATACTTTTCATTTTCATGTAATTTAAAAAAATATTAATATATTGACCTACACAGGATTACAATATTTGTAAAATGTAAAATCGCATATGCCAAATTTTTAAAATAAAAATAAAAAGTTTATATTCAAAAAATGTTTAAACTCGGAACTCTAGTGTATTAAATGAAAAAATTGTAATATGAGTTGTATAGACATTTATTTATATGAAAATATATCAAAAAGCGAAATGCCAATTATATACGAAAATATTTTAAAAAATGTTAGCACAAATAATAATAAAATTATATAACATCTAAACTGACATTTAAAAATATTATAAAATTATATTTTAACAATTTAAGTATTAAATTGAGTATGAAGTTTTATTTTTGAATATCATCGTTAAAAATAATATTCATAATTAAAGAAAAACTGTCTTTAGATAAATTTGAAAGTTTGAAATTTGACAAAACAATCATTTGCATAATGCGATTAATTGAATTAGTTTTACTTTATTAAATTTATCACCTACGCATTATTTTATTATCATAAATAAATATTATTCCCATATTGCGCAGATATTTCGTGATTTGAACCTGACTCGTTAAAGTAAGTCATTATTTAAATTAATTAAAACAATAGTAGACTAGAAATCATTTACAAATAATATGAAATATTGCTTAATAATAAGGCACTGTATATAAATAAAATAATTCGTCATATAATAAATTTCTATATATAACAAAATTGTTGCTATTGTTGTTATATATTTCAAAGTGTGTAATATTTTCACAATATATTATTATAATATAATTCAAGAATCAAAACGAATTTACTATGAAAGTACATTGAGTTAAATGATTGCAGGATTAATTAAGGACTAATTAAGAATACATAAATGTCTTCGTAGATAATTAATTTTATTTTCTTGATTATTTTAGAAATTATTTTTTTATTGAAATGAATAATACAAAATTTTTTAGAACTTTGTATAAGATTTAATGTATTAAAATGGCCAAACGTAAATGTAAAATTTAATGTATCATTGATCTACTGAGAATGGAATTCAGATTTAATAATTTTAATAAAAAAAATTTTTTTAATATCAAGCTTACGTGTATACTTAAAAACAGTAAGAGAAAACCAGTAGAAAAATATCAAGACCATAGTAAAGAACGAAAGAATCTGAACAAAATTTAATAAAACTATATTATTATATAATTGTTTTGAAAAATCTCAAAAGCATAATATTCATTATTAACTAGCTAAAGCCATCTGAAAACGGCAGCTTTATTCGAAAAATAGACCCAAAAATATTCGAAGAATATGTTCAAAAGAATTCAGATCATACATACATACGCTGGCAGAGTTGAAAACAAAATCTTGGATTTGGAATAAATTCAATTTGGTATAGACTAAAACAGCTAAGAATTACTTTTAAAAATAGTCAGCTAACTAAATTAATAATAACAAACTACATTAGTATTCCTATACATACTTAATTTGAAATATTTAGACGAATGTACATGCATATTATAAATAGTGTATTATAAAAAGTGTTAAATTATAAAATTAAAATTCCATAGTAATATCGCAAATATATTATATAATTATATTATACACAATATAGCTTATATAGCAATTAATATAAATGTATTAAAGGTGAATTTTTAATTTTAATTCACATGACTTTGTATTCAAATTTTAGCGCCTTATTGTTTCGAATGATGTAAGACCGCAAATAAATATTATCTGATTAGCGATTAAAACACACAAACAATGCAAATTGCACATTTAAAGAAAGAAGAAGAATAATCACAAATAGATATACCAGTAAGGCAAAGAGGGCTTTTAAAAGAAGAATTTTCTTTCTTAGCAATTTATATTTAATTGCTACTAACGTTTGTTAATGATTATTTATAAATGCTAATACAATTTATACGATTAACAAAATATTATATTTACATTAAAGAATAAGAATTTCATGAAAGTTTACAAATGAAAGCATAAATGTGAAGAAAAAAAGTATTGAAAAATGTAATATATTATTTGGAATTTATTTTTCGAGTATTTCATAAAATTGAATTTGAATTTTTGTTCTTATAACAAAATATTGTAAATAGTCCTTGATCATTTATCCATTTGAATTATACTTCTTGGCGTTATTAGGTCACCATTCTAATTTTATCGAAAAATCTGTGATTGGGTTATAGCCCGAGTAGAACGCTCATATCGTAATCCATACGTCGCATAAGAAACACGTGCGATGTCTCAAAGTCAGCAATTTCATGAATTTAAACAAAATTTTGCAATCGGATACCATAGCTTATGGCTGACTTAATGTTCTATTGTGATTTGCGACAATAACATGCTTCATAACCTTAACAGCTTGAAAGCTTCTTGTATCGTGAATTATTTGCCATTCGGTGATATTGTCATAGGATATATTTTTATAATGTAAGGACCAACTGGATTCATCATCATTTTATCGTCATCAGTGAAAACAATAAAAACAGTAATGTATCAATTAATTCAAAATGTATATTACGAATGCTTTAATTTTACATAATATTTAAATGTAGGTGGGGTAAAGTTTACATTTTTTTAAATTTATTTAATTACAGATTTTGAAATGAAATTAGTAGGCAAATATGTTGATAAGAAGGGAGAAGGGTAAGTGTGAGAAATAATTTGTTTTCAACAATTTTAATTATTATCTATTAACCAATGTTTTACTTTATCATTAGAGATATTGTCCTTGTCCCGGAGAATACTGAGGATATGTGGCACATTTATAATTTAATTGTCGAAGGAGATTACGTTACGTGCTCTACGATAAGGTATAAATTAATAAATTCATTTTACTTATAAATTTTTTCTTTATCAAAAAAGATTTCAAACTGATTTTAATATCGACAGGAAAGTACAACTCGAAAGTAAAACTGGAAGTTCCAATAATTTTAGAGTGCGAACAACGTTAACAATAATTGTAGAAAATATAGACTTTGATACTCAAGCTTGCGTTTTAAGGATCAAGGGGAAAAATATAACGGAAAATAAATATGTAAAAGTAAGGCAAACTAATAATAATCTAATAATTTATTATATTACATTAATTTGTTACGATTCATACAGAATGGTGCATATCATACATTAGATATTGAACAAAACAGAAAATTTACGCTTAAAAAGTCATTGTGGGATTCGGTGAATTTAGAACGTATTGACACAGCATGTGATCCAACACAAGTATTGACCTTGATTAGCACATAAATTATGTTTCAATTTTCACTTTAATTTATTATATAATAGATTATAACAATTTCAGAATTCCGATATTGCCGCTGTTGTAATGCAAGAAGGAATAGCGCATGTATGTTTAATATCATCAAATATGACAATAGTGCGTGCGAAAATTGATCAAGTCATTCCACGTAAAAGGAAAGGTAGCGCTTCCCAACATGAAAAGGCACGTGACATTATTGACATAGTATTTTAATTTAATTTTTAAAATATTAATATTAATACAAAGATTAATTCCGCCAGGGTTTAAATCGCTTTTATGAAAGTATAATGCAAGGGA
This sequence comes from Ceratosolen solmsi marchali, assembly GCF_000503995.2. Taxonomy (NCBI): domain Eukaryota; kingdom Metazoa; phylum Arthropoda; class Insecta; order Hymenoptera; family Agaonidae; genus Ceratosolen; species Ceratosolen solmsi. The sequence goes on from NW_011948417.1 coordinate 5,366,047, forward strand.
TTTTAAAACACGTAAACTTCGATGTTGTGAAATGCATTATACTCGCAAGTCCTGGATTTGTTAAAGATCAGTTTATGAACTATATGATTCAGCAAGCGGTGAAATCTGAAAATAAGTTAATCCTTGAAAATAAGAGTAAATTTATACTCACTCATTCAAGTTCGGGCTTCAAACATTCATTAAGGGGTGCCTGTTAAATGCTCTTATTAATTTGTCACGTATGCCAATATAATAAATTTTAATTTGAATACATTTGTATTCGTTACAGAAGTATTGACTGAACCTTCGGTAATTTCTCTGATATCCGATACAAAAGCAGCGGGTGAAGTAAAAATTTTAGAAACCTTTTATACGATGCTTCAAACAGATTCATCGAGAGTTTTTTATGGTAAAAATCATGTTTTAGCAGCGTGTAATGCAAAGGCTATTGAAACATTACTCATTTCAGATAAACTATTTAGGTATGATTATGTATCAATAAATTATAATGAGTAAATAATAACAAAGTAAATCAAAAAAATATTTACACAGGTGCCAAGATGTTGCATTAAGGAAAGAATATATTCATCTTGTTGAAACAGTTAAAAAGTCCAATGGAGATGTTAAAATATTTTCAAGTATGCATATATCTGGCGAACGTGTGTATTAATATAAATTAAATTTTCTAACAAAATTTAACCACATCTAAAGGTAATAACAAACAATTCTTTCAATCGCATAGAACTGGATCTACTCACGGGTGTGGCAGCTATATTACGCTTTCCTATGCCAGAATTGGAAGAAGATGGTTCCATGGAAAATTGATGAAAATAAACATAATAAATGTATTCGTTTGCGGTTAGAATATTTGTGCTGTGCACAATTATAAAATAATATGCAAATACGAGTCATAAAGTTATTCTTCAGATATGATAAATAATGCACACGAAGAATTTTGTTATTTTATATTATTAAAGCTTAAGAAAATTTAGTACATAATATTTTAATAATTTTATTGATCAAGTATGTGAAAATAAATGTAATGCAAAAATTAAAGTGTAAATTATAAAATAAATTACATTTTCTTTTGCTTTTTTTACTTACGTAATTTTATTACCTATAGAATAAATTAATATAATTAATAGAAATATTCTGCATGCTCATTAACAAATGAACTTATTTTACAAAATTACCGTAGACATTATAACCTATATAAGATAATAAAAACACGTTTATAATTAGTGTTGAAATTAAATTAATTTCCGTATGATGTTTAACACGAAAATTTCGCTACAAACGGCCACAACATAATTTGTTTACAAACACTATTTCTAGAGATTTTATTTTTCTTTTCCGTTATACTTTACTTTCTATTGGTTATTAGAACTTAATATACTTAAGCTGACGCATATGAACTGACACATAATGAAGGAAACACTACCTCCCAGAATACGTTGTAGCCTTAACAAAACAAAGATTCGTTTGTTTTTAATATTGTAGTTGTAATTTTAACATAAAATGGCATTATTGTAAAACGTTGAAAATGAAAGAATAGTAATTTTCCTTGGAATAATCCGACCACAATGAATTATAAGATTATAAGATGATTTAATTAAGGAAGCGTTTGTCGTCACGCAAGTGTTTTTAATACAAGTACAATACAATGTAAACATCTTTGTTATTTATATTGAACAAAATTTAATGTTTTAGAGAATCATTTGACCAATGTATTTTTTAATATAAAATTTGAATAATTATTATTATATTGTAGTAAAAATCCTAACAGTTATGCAAAATGATTGCATCCGAAATTGGGTCCACAAATAATGTAGAAGGAATTCAATTACCGGGAGAAAAAGTGCCTCTTATTAGAAATAGGGGTATTTTTTATAGACTAAGTGCTTTACTTAGATTTAAAAATTCATTAAACGATGAACGAGATGGCTATGTAGAATTCAGCACTTTGGGTACGAATAGTAGTCGAACACTTGGAACATTTGCTGGTGTATTTAGTCCCGTCACTTTGTCTATGTTCAGTGCCTTGGTTTTTATAAGAATGGGTAAGATTTAAAAAATAATTGTATTTATAAAATTAATATTAAGACCGATTAAATTTTGATTATATTAATTTTTGTTTATAGGATATATCGTTGGTAATGCAGGATTATTAGTTACTCTAATACAATTTATAATAGCTTATGGGATTTTAGTTTTTACAGTCTCGTCTGTCTGTGCTATTTCAACAAATGGAGCAGTCGAAGGTGGTGGAGCTTATTGTATCCTTGAGCATATTTTATAAAATATATGATAATAATTTTAAATTATATTGAAAAATAATGATATTAAATAATGTTATTAAAAGAAAAATTCATTTTTATATCTTTACTATAAATTCTCTGTAAAAATTTGTCAATATTTATTATAAATTAAAAATTACATTCATTATTTTTCAAACAATTAACAGTAGAAGAATATTTTATTTTTCATTTTTACAATGATAAAGAATAATATATTTATGTGATTGTTTAACAATTAACAAACGGAAGATTTTTTTTTTTTTTTTGAAATTTATTTCTCGAAAATTAGTTTCAAATATAATAATGACTTAATACAAATTACAATGTAAGTTATGCTGAATATTTTTTCTTAGAGTTGGAAATTAGTTATGATAAGTAGAACGCTAGGTCCTGAATTTGGTGGATCTATCGGTACTTTATTTTTTATGGCAAACGTAGTGTCGAGTGCTTTATGTATATCTGGTTGCGCTGAAGGATTGATCGAAAACTTTGGGCCTTCGGGATATTTGGTCGGTGAAAACGAATTCATTCCAGATGGTAGATGGTGGCGATTTCTGTACTGTTCTGTACTTAATACGGCAAATCTCATTGTTTGTTTATTTGGAGCGACAATGTTTGCAAAGACCAGTGTTACTATTTTAGCAATTGTATGTATTTGTCTTGGGAGCGTTTTTATAAGTTTTATAGTGAAAGGTGAAATGGAGGTAAAAATCATAATATCTTTATCGTTGAATAATTAAAATGTTTAAAATTTATTAAGCTTATTTTGAAACTTGTTTATTTTTTAATTAAAACAAGGTTGCAATTCCTGATGCAAACACACTAGTACAAAATCAGACAAATCATATAAATGGAAGTTATACTGGCCTTAGTACGTCTACTTTATTAGAAAATTTATATTCAAATTATAGTGCTGATTATTCGAGTCACGGTGCTGTGAGCGACTTTGCCAGTGTTTTTGGTGTACTGTTTAGCGGCGTTACTGGTATTATGGCCGGAGCAAATATGAGTGGTAATTATTATTTAATATTATAATTACTTTGAGTTTATAACTTGCTGTTATAAATACGTTATTTTACAGGTGAATTAAGAAATCCTGGACAAAATATTCCTCGGGGTACACTTTCGGCTGTTTCATTTACATTCATATGCTATATTTTATTGTCAATTTTAACAGCAGCGACAACCAGTCAATTTCTTCTCCAAAATAATTTTATTTATATGATGCCGATTAATATATGGCCACCGTTTGTTGCAGTTGGGATTCTAACAGCCACTTTTAGCGCTGGACTAAGTAATTTAATTGGCTCGAGCAGAGTTCTTGAAGCACTCGCTAAGGACAATGTTTTTGGTAATTGTATATAGAAAAATAATATCCTTATCTTAAAATTAGAACATTATTTTCATTTATTCGTCTATTTAAGGTTCCATGCTGAATTTTATTTTACGCGCTACTTGGAAAGGTAACCCAATTGGAGCCGTCTTAACTTCTTGGACTCTAGTTCAAATAATTCTACTTATTGGTTCATTGAACACTATTGCTCAAATCAATTCGGTTCTTTTTTTATTGAGTTATCTGGCTACGAATTTAGCCTGCCTTGGATTAGAATTAGCTAGTGCTCCAAATTTTAGACCTACGTTTAATTACTTTACTTGGCATACGGCAACAATAGGTCTTCTGGGAACACTTATCATGATGTTCGTTATAAATAGCATCTACGCATCGAGCAGTATTATATTATGTCTTGTATTAGTAATTGTACTGCATTTGTTTTCTCCAAGTAAAAATGCAGCTTGGGGCAGTATCTCTCAAGCTTTAATTTTCCATCAAGTTCGAAAATATTTACTGATGCTCGATTCTCGTAAAAATCACGTTAAATTCTGGCGACCTCAGATACTCCTTATGATTGCATCGCCAAGATCTGTATGTCCGCTAATTGATTTTATAAACGATTTAAAGAAAGGTGGATTATATGTTATTGGACATATAAAAGTTGGTGAATTTTCTGGAAAAGTTGATCCGACTATCGAAGAATATCCTCATTGGCTCAGTCTAGTTGATCATATGAAAGTAAAGGCTTTTATTGAATTAACAGTAACGAAAACTGTTCGCGAAGGTCTTCACCATTTAATAAGATTATCCGGAATGGGAGCGATGAAACCCAATACCATTGTTCTTGGATTTTACGATAATGAAATACCAAAGGATTTTTTTCAAACCTCTCTATACTCGACAACAATGTTTGAAAATGTTACAACCAGCACTAATGATAAAGTTTTTCCTCTCAGACAGCCTAATGTGGATAAAATAATTGATGAGCTTGAATATGTCGGTATGTGTCAAGATGTATTAAATATGAAAAAAAATTTATGCCTTTGCAGAAATTTTCATATTCTTGACAAATCTCAATTAACAAAGTAGGTATTTTATCACGTACTTTCAAATACTTATAAAGATTATAATGATGATCATGTTAATAAATATTCGTCGAAGCTAATACTAATAATAAACAATTATATAATATTTATATTATATCTAAGTAAGAAGAATGAACGATATGATTTTGAGAATTCTTATAGTAAATAAATATTTTCTATGAGTAGTTTATTTGTAAAAATTAAATTGTAAAAATATTATTTCAGAAACTCTAATTATAAATATATTGATGTATGGCCTGTAAATTTCTTTCAACCATCGGATCAAGATCCTTTTGATACAACTTCTTTGTTTATGCTACAATTAGCGTGCATCATAAATATGGTTCCTGTTTGGAAAAACTTACATCTTCGAGTATTTCATTGTGAAATAGCTAAAAGCAGCAGCTCCAGTTTAAATATTTCCGAATCACATAATTCAATAAATGAATTTCCCCGAGTCTCCAATGAAAATAAATTGAAAAAGCTGTTGAATATGCTGCGTATATCAGCATCTATAACTAAAATAACAGATTGGTGTGAACAAATTGAAGAACTCAATAATCACTGCTTGTTGGAGAGTAATGTTGAAAATTCTTTTGAAGCAAGTGTTGATGCTATCGAAAGTCCGGTAAACAGTATATCTAAAACTTATATTTTAAGGTAAGAAACTTGTATTTCCTACCATTCATTTTAAAAAATATTAAAATTTACCCTACTTTTAAGCCTTTTTTTTTTTTTTTTTTTATGAACGTCTATATTACATTTATTACGTATTGTAAGTATTTAACATTGTTTTCTAGCGTTAACAAACTGATCAAAGACTATTGTGCGCAAACAGCTGCCATTTTTATATATTTACCCGCACCTCCAAACTTTAATAAATGGAATAAAGATATTTTACAAAAACAATATCTTCAACTTTTAACTGAATTAACTGCAAATTTACCTCCAACTATATTGGTTCATGGAGTAAGCGCTGTTACATCTACAACTCTGTAATAAACTAAATGATAGATGCATTATTAAATATGTTCTTTTAAAAACTTTGTAAGGAATGATGTAAGTTGAAAGTTCAATCTACATTATTGAAATATTTTATCGATACAATACTCGTTTTGTTTTTTTTTTAAGGTTTAATGAAGAAGATTGTAGTATTTTAATATAAAACAATAGAACAATTCATGACAGAATATTATATTTAACGAGTCGTAAACAATGTGATGTTTAATAAATTTTAATACATTCAAATTCTCAATTAACGACCCATATATAATATATGTATAATTATTATTTAAATTTGCTTTTTAATGCATTTTAACAAATTTTAATTTCATATTAATATATATTTAAAATACAGTACATTATAGATTATTTTATTACAAGGAGAAATAGAATAAACATCAATTGAGATTTATATTTATTTGACTTTGTTTCTCCTGGTTTTACACGTAGATTTTACTCGATATATCAATACTCGAACATTCTCTTTACGATAACCAATTATATATATATATATATATATATATATATATTAATTTATTACATTTTTATTATAGAATAATATAAGATATAGTTCAAAATATTAAATCGATAATTTAAATCGTGCAATCGTGATATCTTAGCTTTGTACATAGGAATCTAACTGACGTCTTATACGGACATATCACTTTTTTGATAACGTAATAATAATACATAACTAATTCGTTTGTAAACTTATTGATAAAATATTGATCTGAAGTAATAATGTGGATAGTGGAGAATGTACTGATGTACAAATAAAAGTATTGAATAAATTTTATAAACAGAGCTAAGTAAATGTAAATTTATAGTTAGGAAAAGTTGGCTACATATTTCTATAAAATTATGAAAATAATTGTTCATAAATAAGTAATCATTTTATAAGATAATTTTAATAAATGTATTAGAGATTTATTAGAAAATTTTTAATGTTAAAAAATTTTATTCTGTAAGAGAATTTACAAATTTTGTATCATATGATGAATGAGACTATTGAGTTATTTAAAGAAAAATTCATTTCAGAATTTCTATTAAATATCTACGTTTAATTAAAAATTAAAATAATTCGCAAGTTTTAATGTAATATTTAATATTTAATATCGTAATGTTTATTATTATAATGATGTATTTAAATAAATGAGTGTACGCTTGTGTAAAAGTAAATTAATATAAATCAATTCTTACAAGATATCTAAGAATTGTTTTTATAATATAATTTGGGAAAAATATATTAGAAATTAGGGTACTGTAAAATACAAAATAAAATTTTATTTTTACATTTTTATATATTTAAACATTTCCGTTACTTTATTTGTAATTATTACTCACTGAGAATATTAGTTACTTTTAATCATAAGTAATATGGAAAAAATTTATGATATATCAACAATGTATTTACAATAGAAATAGTTTATACAATGCAAAACATAAATATTGCAAATTTTATAATTAACAATAGCATTAACAACGATTAAAAGAAATATAATATTCTGTGTAAAAGTAATTAATTCATACAAAACTTTTACTTTTAAAATGTGAAATATTGTACTATTAATTTTTAATAAAAGTTTATAATAAAAATTATAAATTACAATATTAAATCAAATATTAATGTAATTGGCTCAATTATATCAGAAATTATTCCAAGAAAATTAAATACTAATAAATTGTTTCGAAGCGACAATTTATTTGCAAATGTAAATTACATTTTCGATATCTTGATTCGGCCATTATTGTCGGCTATAACATGAAAGTGAAAATATATGATGCATGATAAAGAAAAAATAAATTAGCTAATATTATGATAAACTATCAAAAGTAAACAAAAACATTTTTAAAAATCTTTCTCCAACATTACGTGTTTACGTTAACAACAATTAATATCCTAGTAACCAATTTACAACTTCTTGATCTAGATGATAAAAACTGAAACATTGAAATAAAACTAGACAAACGCAAATCTTCAAAGGGAAAAATGTCCATGTTTCGTGTCAAGTTTTTTTTTTTTTTTTTTTTTTTTTCCCCTCTAAAATCTGTGCTATTTTAACAAGACGAGTAATTGAGAAACAATAACTTTTTAATTGACTTGAGAAGTCTGCACGGAGACCTACATAAATGCCACATTTTCTAAATATATGACAGGAGCATTTGATTAAAGAGCAATTGATTAAACTTGATTAAATAAATTGATTAACCGAATGAGTATCGATATTGATGATTTAATCGTTAATAGTACGTTTGTAAAATGCATTGGAAACGTAATTCCTGTTGTAGCATTCTATTAACGAATAAGATAGATAAATTGTGAATAATGAAGAGATTGTTATATGAAAATATTAAAAATTATGTTAACTCGTATAGGTCAAAGAAAGTTGGCAAAAAGAATTTGTTTGCAATATAAATTTCAAGTACGAATTGATTTTGAAATGAACGGATTTTCATTAATGTTTAATTAATTTTTGTTGTTTTGTTTTGTTTTTGCAGATACATCGTTACGATTTATGGATTTATGGGTGTATCCATTTAATATAAATATATAATACAGAATTTGTATTTGTATGAAAGAATGTAAAAAATTTAATTATAAAATTTTTCGTGCAATGATTTTTCATCGCCAATTTGTTGTTTTTCTCTTATTCTTTGAGAGTGTTATTTATAATTTTTTTTAATTAGACTACCTAACGAATATACAGTTTTAACTAGTTGTTGCTCTGATAGAAATTTTAATTTACTTATTATTTTATTTACTTATCGCAAATAAACGTTTTCCAAACATTTTAACTTAAATTTATATTTTCAATACATGAAGAAGATTGAATTTAATTTAATAAAAAATGCGTGTAATTATGAATAATAATCCTTATTGATACAAGTATGAAATTTATTATATTGTACGAGTAAAAAAAAAAATGGAAACAGTTCTAATGGTTAAAAAATGAAGAGCAAAATTAAAAGTACAAGAAATTTTCAAAATAGAAAAATTAAATGAATATTATTTAAGCCAATAAAGTACACGTGAACTTTTAATAGTTAAGAAAATAAATTAACGTGAAAATGAAAAAATTTTCGTAAAAAAAACTTCCTTTAAAATTAAAGTTTATGAATACGCTAAAGTAAATTAAGCCACATTGTACTAATTATTAAATAATCATAGTAATAATAAATATTTATTTAATAAAGCGATTAGTTGTGCAAAGTTAAGAAACGGTTTGGCATCGATATTGGCACTTTTGTCTCGCAATTTTGCAATTATTCACAAATAGGTACTAAAACGAATTGCACTAGATAGCATTAGTCGATCGGCAATACTCGTTTAAATTTTTTTAATTTACTACATCTACCTGCTCCGGACGATATTATTATTGTCTTAGAAATCTGCACTACGCACGTATAAACAATTTTGAGTAGGCAGATTTTTTTTTATAATAATGACTGAAGAATTTTCAATTATTGCCAATACTTAAGAATGGATCGAATCACATTTCGTGTAAAGCAATATTCCAAGATTTTAATACAATTAAAATGAAGTAAATTAAGAAGTAAATTTAAATTACTTGAATTTATTTGACATTTATTGATAAGTAATTTTGATTAATTTTCCCATCTTTTTTTTTCCCCTTTTGTTTTTCCTTTTTTTTCTTTTTAACAGCATGGGATCAAGTTAAATTCAAATGAAAAAAAAAAAAATGGACTTAATTGAAAGTAGGTAAATTATTGTTATGAATTTGATACGATTTACGCTTTTGCCGATTGGGTCGATCGAGTTAGAAAATCGATTATGTCAGTTTTCTCTATGATTAGCGACATAAGCGCTATCTTATGTTGAATTTAAAACATTTTTCAGCTCCTTTAGTGGGTACGTAGGGTTACGAGAAATAAATGAATTTCGTATGTACCGACTTAATATGTTATAACAAATATTAAATTATTTCGTATTCTTAGGGAAATAATTAATATTAAAATTTACAATAAGGAAGAAAAAAAAGAAGAAAAGATCATATTCTAATACATGTATATATATATATATATATATATATATATATATATGTATAATAAAGTACTACCTTTACTACATCACCAAGTTTTAAATAGTTGAATTTTAATAGTAATCAGCTGTTCGTAATAAATACGTAAATACATATATGTTAATGATAATTGGTTTGTTGTGCTGTAAGAATTTATTATGACGTTCAAATGGTAATAATTTCCGAATATTCTAACAAATTTATTAACAATGGAAAATCTTATTACGAAAAGTATGCTTCATGCTGGAAAGATATTTACCACATATACGCCTGGAACGAAAGTTAGCAAAACAAAAACTTTATTGCTTATAATATTAATAATATTTTCAAATTTCTTCAATTGATTTATAGACAATTTTTTCACAATTAATTAAAATAAGCCCGTTATTTTTTAGGTGATCTTTCATTTTAAAACTACGAAATGTGATTATTCAAAGACTGTTATCGATGATAGTAAAATAATAGGGAAACCAATGGAATTAGTAATAGGTAAACAATTCAAACTTGAAGTTTGGGAAGTTATAGTTCAAAAAATGGCTATAAATGAAGTTGCATTATACACAGTTGATAAAAGTGTAAATATAAATTATTTCTTAATGTGATAAAATTAAAGTAATTATTTTAATAGGTTTTGTTGTTTTAGCTAGTTAGTGCATATCCATTTGTATCTAAAACTCTTAGAGAGGCTGGTAAACCTGCGAGTGAAAAACGTAATCGCCACTGCTGCGGTGTAACGTTGCAGAACGAGGGTGTGGGATATGATGATTTAAACGATCTTATTAAAAACCCTCAAGATTTAGAATTTACGATAGGTATGATATTTTAAAAACAAGATTTTAATAAAGAATAGGTATCGAGAATTGTTGCGAATGTAAATTTAATGTTCTAGAATTATTGCGAGTTATACATCCACACGAATATGATAAAGAGTCGTGGCAAATGACCGAAGATGAAAAACTGAAAAATATTCCAATTTTAAGAGAGAAAGGAAATGTTAAGTTTAGAGAAAAGGATTATGAATCCGCGGCCAATACTTATGCACAAGCAATTGGAATATTGGAGCAGCTTATGCTTGCGTAAATAAATGATCTTAATATAATAAAGATTGAAATTTTATTATCCAAATGAAATATTTATTAGAATTTATGTTTATTAGAGAAAAGCCAAATGACATTGAATGGTTAAATTTAAATTCCATGAAATTGCCTCTGCTTTTAAATTATGCACAATGTAAGTTACTGAATAAAGAATATTATGCCGTGATAGAACATTGTACTACCGTACTTAAAAGCGATCCTGGTAGGTACATATTAAAAAGAGTACAATACATATTCGCATATTATATTTAATAATTACTTTGTCTGCTTTATAAATATGTTTATAGATAATGTCAAAGCTCTTTTTAGAAGAGGTAAAGCTCACATTGGAGCTTGGAATGAGAACGAAGCAATTGCAGATTTAAACAAAGCAACCGAGCTTGATAAATCTTTACAATCTACGGTTAACAAAGAATTACAATTATTTGCTTTGGCTATTAAGAATAGAAACAAAATACAGTCAAAAAAGCTTGCAAATCTGTTTACAAACTAAATGTCTTGTTTAAAAAAATTGAACAAAATAGGCATTAAGCGATTAAAATATAAGATAATCTATATTTTGATGTATTGTCATACAATAAACTTCATCGATTTTTAATGAATTAATTTTTATATTAATATCTTCTTCGAGTTGTATTTGCATTTTAAGTAAGAAACGAAGTGAAGCTTGAGCCTGAAACAAATTTAAATACATGTTTCAACTTAAAAAAATTACAAATTTTTATTGTACATATTTAAATAAATGTAAGATAAATTTATAAGTATGTATTTGAATAAAATATTAAATCACTTCAAATAATGTTTGTTGAAGTTGAGCAACAACTTTTCTCATATCATTAACCTCGTTAATAAGACTTTTTTCCACAAGATCATAACAACGTTCAAAATTTGGTCTTTGACAACGATTTCCTAATCTAGTATATGTTAATGCTATAAATTTTTCTTTCTCAGAAATTTTTATCTCCAATTCTGTAATTTTGTCCGTTACTTTATTTAGTTGAGAAAATATCTAAATTTATTATATTCATCGTTAGAATTTTAAAATACATTTCGTTTATATTTATTTATTTATTTTGATTTACTTTTTGTAATATTTACCTCAGAATGCCGTTGCTCTAATTTTTCTTTAATTTCCTTAGTCTCTTGAATTCGATTCTTTAGAGCCTCATCAGTTCTGTTCTTCTGGTTTACCAAATCGGCTATTATTTTTCTTAATTCGCGATCAGCGCGAAAACAAATCGCTTCGGCAGATTTCAGTTCTTTAAGTGAACTATTTATGATGTTTTTTGTGCGTTTTTCCCATTCCTCTACGGCAATACTCCTATAAAGAATTTATTGCATTTTATCAATTTAATTATTATAATTCTATAACACGAAAAATATCTTAATCACGGAATTTATTAAAGAGTCATACGAAGTGCTTATGGGAATCTGTCCTTCGTAAATACTAAGATTCAAATTGCTCTCTTTAAGGGAAGAATTATGTTGATCGATTAATAAATTAAGTTCTTTATCTTCTAAATCATGATCGATTTTGTATAATATAGCTTTCGTACATCGAATTTGTTCTTGAATTTGTTCTAATAATTGAGATATTAAGAGATCTGCATAATTTATAACTTCGCATTCTTTCCGTAATTCTTTTTCTATATTATCAGTCACCAAATCAATTCCTAATCTTTGATCCCTAAAATGAAATTGAAAACACGAAACTGAACAATTAATATTTACCTACAATTATTTATTTATAAAATTAAATATCTTACCTAGCGATCAAACATTTATTACAGCTATCCATAGCATTGGTTCGTAACAATTTTAGAGATTGCATTACACGATTTTTATAAACTGAAAGTGTATCTAATTTTAAAAGAAGTTCATTTCTATTGCAAATAAGCTCTTCTTTATAAATTTTAATGTCATTTATTTTCTGAGCAAGATAATGATTAGTTCCATCTTTATTAGCTTTAATTGTTTCATTAGCTGATGCACAAACTTGCTCAGATTTAGCAAGTATTTGACGAGATAATTCTTGCTGAGCTTCGGAACAACAAAATCTATAAATAATTTATGTTTTTGTTATAAAACAAAATATAAATTTAATATTGTATTTAAATTTTTGTTTTTGAAAAATGTCATGAGCTTCAGCTTCATAATAGTTGTTATAATAAATTAAACAATTTATGTATATATACTTTAAAAATATCATTTTTGCTTTTCAATAATTTGCGTGTGCGTGCGCGTGTGCGTGCGCGTGTGTGCAATGTATGCGCGCACGTTCTGTATGAATACAGTATTACCTTAAATAATTATTATGACGCCACTCGTCTAAAGTAAATTTCATTACTTTAGAATTTGATTTCTGTTGTTTAACTATTTCATCAATTTTCATAGTATTTACCATTTTATATTTTTAAATAAATGTACAAAATAAAATTAAAAAATTTTGAGTCCAAAATATTATTGACAATAAAACTTGGTTTCTACGGTAACGAATGTACAGATGTATTTATAATTCTTCATATGATTCCGTTCAACTATTTAACAATATTGTGACTATTTAAAAAGAAAATTTCAGAATTATAAAGAATTAAACAAATTTTTTTAATATTTAAAAATAAATTCACTCTATGTAATAAAAAACTTTTTTTTTTTTTTTTTTTTTTTAATTATTAGTAGCTCCTCGTTTAAATTATTTGATATATTTTAATATATAAACTTTATATGATTCGTTTCAACTATTTGATAAGAGTATCGTTATTTCTATTGAAAATTTCATTATTATTATTATTATATAAATGTACAAGAATACATAGCAGTATACACAATTATAGTTAACAGTCCATTTTTTAAAAATTACAAATTATTTTATACTTTGATTATAAAGATCAATGAAGAAATAAATGAAATTCTTATCACTTGTCACTTATTAATGAATAACTTTAATAGTAAAAACAGCTACATTTGGTGCAATTCAAAATTTATACAACAATACGAAGCAAATTTAATAATTTGTACTTTTTATGGTTCTTGGCTTCTTTTAATTTCATCGATAACAAAGCATCAAATTTCCATTAGCCATTATAACTTCTATGATACTGTAGTTTATGGTCTTGTTGACTATTCGGTTCGTTTTAGCGGGATAAATTATTTTTGTAATTTTTTTTTTTTTTTTTTTTTTTTTTTTTGTTAATTTTAATAATAAAGTTTATTCGTTGAAGATGCTGAATTTGTTACACGTGGAAGTTTGTCAAAACGTTGGAAGGTATGTATTTAATAATATCATTAATGTTAGTTTTTAAATATATTTATTAAAAATTATCCTTTATTGTTGTCAACAATTAAAATTGTTATTATACTATGAAATAATATTTATATAAAGTCATGGAAACATTTTATTACAGCTTGTTAACAGAATTTGATATTAAAAAATTAGTGCAAACTGAGTTTGATTCGTTGGAAGAAATTATTTTAAATAAACCATTATTATCAGAAAATTTTTCTACTGACGCATTAAAAACCCATGTTCAATCAATTTATTGCTCTTGCGAACAAGAACAGGTAAGCTATATTATGTGAAATAATTTTTGCCAAGAAGGAGTTAAATTTGATATTTGGTAATGTGATGAAATTTAAATTTGAAGGGAATACATGTAAAATTGTTGAAAGAAACGATTATCAAGATTTATGTATACCGTTTAAATCAAGAAGATATTGCAATTGAGACCATACATAAGGATGGAGAAGAAATATCTGCTGCTGCGCATTGGATGTTACCTTCAGATAAATTCTTTGGCCTTTGGGAAAATTTATTTTACGATCCAGGTGTTAAGGAAAAAGTAAGTAAAGCTATTTTTGAAAACTAGCGTGGTTCCTGTTTTTATAACACAATTATAATATAAAAATTATAGTTGGTAAACTTTGTTGAAACTGCAATGGTATATTCTGAGCGACAAGTAAACCCTCACATAATAAGTTGGAATAAGGTGATTTTATTACACGGACCACCTGGAACAGGAAAAACTAGTTTATGTAAAGCATTAGCGCAAAAAATTACGATCCGTCTTGGACATAAATTTACTCGTGGTGAACTTATTGAAATAAACAGTCATAGCTTATTTTCAAAATGGTTTTCAGAGGTATAATAAATGAAAATGATACTTTTTAAATGATTTTTTAATCACTACTTTAATTATATGATTTTTGTGTTTGTGCATAGAGTGGTAAATTAGTTATGAACATCTTTAATGAAATCAAAATATTGTTGCAAGATCCAAAAGCTTTAATATTCATATTAATTGACGAAATCGAATCATTGGCTCATGCTCGCAAAGCATGCACAACTGGAAGCGAACCCAGTGACTCCATCAGAGTTGTTAATGCTCTGTTAACGCAACTCGATAATATAAAACAATTTCCAAATGTTTTGATATTAACAACAAGTAATTTAACAGAAGTCATTGATGTAGCATTTGTGGATCGCGCAGACATTAAATTGTACATATCTCTTCCAAATGAGCAAGCTATTTACAGTATTTACAGTAATTGTGTGGAAGAATTAATGAGGGTAAAGTATACGTATAATTGTTGAATATGATGTATGAACATTTTGATTACTAAAGACTCTTTAATAATAATATTTCATAGATATTCATTATTCAAACAAAAGTCAAAGATTATTATTATCTTATTTTTCATTGTATTATAAACATACCCATCGTTTAATATATATTTAAATAAATGCTTTAGTATATTTTTAAAAATGCAAAAATGTGTAAAAGCTTCATTTTTTTAAATCAGTTAGTTAAATAATCAAAAATGTTTATTTGCATTACATACTCATTACACTTCATGTTCATTATATTTAGACCAATTATTTACTAATTGTAATTTTAAAATATTTGCATTTTTAGACAAATTTTATACGACCTGAAAAAATTCATGATATGGAGTATTTAAAGCGTTTGAATTATGAAGAGAATTCGGAATCAAAAAACAGTCTTACCTTATATCAATTAAGTTGTAAGAGTATAAATATGAGTGGACGAACATTAAAAAAAATACCTTTCTTAGCGCACGCACTTTATAATCAAGCGAGAGAATGTTCATTACACGAGTTCCTTATGGCCATGAATTTTGCGATTCAATGGCAAACAGAAAATTCCTTAAAATAATAAGGTATCGTTTAAATAAAAATGATTTGTAATTTATTAAGAACGTAGTTTGTGATGTATTAGCATTTTAATTATTATTTTCAAAAATGTGTAATTGTCAAAGTACTTTTGATGTAAAGCAATTTTGATAACAATCATGGTAATTTAATTTAAGAAATATAAGAATGATAAGAATAGTCTATTAATTAGCTAAATTTTGTGATCCATGTCAAAGTCAAATTCATTCGTTCTTATTGGGATTTCTTTTGTTTTTTTTTTGTTTTTTTTTGTTTTTTTTTTTTTTGTTTTTTACATTATTATAAATAATGTCAAATAATATGAGATGACAATATTCAGTCAATATTCATGTAAATATTCTACATCATAAATTTTATTGCAAAATCAAAATTTACGGCTACAGATTTTAATAAACTCATGTATTTAAATAAAAATTATTGTTAACTATTTTTATACATTAAATAAATATTTAATTATAAAAATCCGAAAGCAGTGTTTAATTTATGTATTTTACAGACGATCTCCGTTTATTCAACATATACTTTTAATATCTCCATTTTAGGCAATTTAAATATAATTTTTTCTATCATGAATGTTTAATTTTTTTTTTTTTTTTTGACAACAGTTTAATACTTACAAAAGACTTTTAACAACAATGTTTCTCGTCTTTTTGCTCGTCTCTCGAGTAAAGCATTAAATATTTACTTAAAATCAATTAAATATACTTACACATTTGCACGATCGACCGTCACGTTTCTCACAAATGTTTCTGAAAAACAAGAGAAATAAAAGAAATGCAAATGCCCTATCCACTCGTGACCACCTTTATTATTTACATTGGCATGCATTATTTTAAATATCAACATTCGTTAAATGAACGAACACTGTAGCGCTCGGCCGATTGTTCGGGATAGGCGAAAATTTTGTAAATTGGCGCCTCGCATTCGATAACTCGGTCAACTAGTCAAAATGGCGTATTACACAGCGCACTTCAACATGCTCCAAAATTCTCCAAAGAAAGTAAGAAACCCTCCGACGGCTCCAACAGCAACTTAGAAATGGCGTCTTCCGTTCCAAAGAGCGATTCCGTCAGCCTCTGGTGCTTTTAAAAATGCGAGGATCACTAGCCTATTCAGCACTCGACTCGGTTGGTTGAATCGCAGGCCTTTCCCTTTGACTTCATACGATATTCTGCACATAAACATGACATAATTTTGCGCGGGCTGCATCTTTGCAACACAAGGTCACGGGCGCAGCGCGTCAATACACCTTTTTTAATCAAGGTATAATAAACTTCGCTCTATTCGTTTTTCTCTTACTTGCGAGGCGATCGATACAAACACTGGCTGATTGCGTTGGAGCGAATTTCGTCATGAAAACTCTGATAATCCCCTATTGATTTGCAGAACCAGGATTTGAAGGAAAAGTAACGAAAATGTCGAAGAGATCGGCTGACAGCGGGGACTCGGGCTCCCAGCCTCCCATCAAAAAGGTCCAATTCGAGCCAATACTCATTGGACCTATATCGACTCTCGAAGAGATGGATATGAAGGTTCTGCAATTTCAGAATAAGAAATTGGCTCAGGTATGTATGACCACTCCTTAGGACTTAACATTTGTGCAAGTATATCACAGATGTTGAGTAGAATTCATTGTCATATAAGAAAAATATGTATAAAGTCGTGTGGAATGTTGTATTGTAGCGTTTGGTTATTGCATTAAACAAGAAGATGTTTGTAAGAAAGGGCGGTCGACCTTTCTACTTTATTGTGCTTTTGAATAAACAAAGCCGTTATGTTACGTAAATTATATTTTGTCACTGATGATAAGCAGTTTTTAGCCAGTGGTTAAAATATGATAAGAATAAAGATAAGATTGTATATTTTTGAAAGTCGATGCTTCGATAGTGGTTGAAAAGTCTTCATGGTGGTAATCTTAATAATAAGGATAGGAATAATAATCCTTTCGAGGAAAAGGGTAAATATCATAATAATATAAATATTAAAAAAAAAAAATTTTTTTTTTTTTTCCTTTCTTTTTTATATAATATAACAAAAGAGATTGGAGCAACGACATCGTGTAGAAGTAGAGTTAAGGCAAAGGATAGAACAATTAGAGAAACGACAAACTCAGGACGATGCAGTACTAAACGTAGTTAATCGCTATTGGAATCAACTTAATGAAGATATTCGTGTGCTACTTCAAAGATTTGATGCAGAAACGGCTGATGAATCTGAAAATAAAAGTACGCCTTATGTTTGGTCTGCTTTTTAACGAAATAATTAAGGACTTTGATTGTATGTTACCTTAAATTTTATTTATATAGATGAAAGCGAAGCAACGACCTCTTTCCTTATGCAGTTATCTTCATGGGATAAAGAGGAATTGGACGACAAGCTTGCTAATCGCGTTCAAGTTTCTAAACGCGCCGTTTCAAAAGTTGTGCAAGCCTTCGATAGACTGTCCCAGAGGAATGAAAAAATAACGCTCGCTCTCAAAGGAGAATTTGATGGTGGTAATTAATTAATCGCGTATACGCAATTTTTTTCTTAAGATGTTTACATTTAGTTTATATGAAATTGTAGAAGAGGCGCCAAACATTGATGAAGTGGTGAAGAAAGCTAACGGTGAAATTCAAATGGAAAATAGAAACTTACAAGCAATTAACATTCAATTGCATGAAAAGTATCACACTATCTCATTGAAAATGTCCGAATTGCAAGATACCATTACTGGTAAAGATACGCTGGCTGCTGAACTTCGCAATCAAGTGGATGATTTGCAGTATGAGCTTAATAAAGTGCGGGCAAGAAACGATAAATTAGAGCATCATCTTGGCGAAGCTATTGAGAAATTGAAAGCATTTCAACAAATTCATGGCTCGGACGACAAAGGAACTAATAAGCCAAGTACTTTGGTCGCAACCGGCGTATCACAAACTAAGGTAGAATAAATAAATATATTTGTATTTTACTTGAATCGATAATAATGATTAATTTAACTCAACATTTGTATATTTAAATTAAAGTTGGAAGATTTACAACGGGAAATTGAAGAGACTCGCGAATTGGCTAATAATAGATTACAAGAGTTAGATAAATTACACCAACAACATCGCGACGCATTAAAAGAAGTAGAGAAATTAAAAATGGATGTAAGTCATTGACTTAACCAGTTTTTACTATAAAATTCATATTGAATTTTAATAAAAGTAATTGTTCTTTAATCAGATTCGTCAACTACCGGAATCAGTTATTGTTGAAACAACCGAGTACAAATGTTTACAGTCTCAATTTTCCGTTTTATATAATGAATCCATGCAGTTGAAAACGCAATTGGATGAGGCTAGACAGCAACTTCAATCCAGTAAAAATGCTCACTTACGTCATATAGAAATGATGGAAGTTAGTATATATCCTGTTGTTTATTTTTTAAAAATATTTTATGCATTTCCCATCAAGTTTCAATTAAATGTCAAAAAAAAAAAAAAAAAAAAAAAAAAAATAATTATTTAAATTATTTTAGAGCGAGGAATTAATGGCGCAAAAAAAACTACGAGGCGAGTGTATACAATTAGAAGATGTGTTAGCTCAATTGAGAAAGGAATATGAAATGTTACGCATTGAATTTGAACAAAATTTGGCAGCGAACGAACAGACTGGCCCTATTAATAGAGAAATGAGACATCTCATCACTTCGCTACAAAATCACAATCAACAGCTCAAAGGCGAAGTTCACAGATACAAACGAAAATATAAAGAAGTTTCTTCCGAGGTTCCAAGAGTCAGTATAATAATAAATAATTTACTTTTATCCTTTTTAAACATTATAATAAGCGAATGAGTGTAGATGGGCGCAGCTTTAATGTCATGTTAATATTAATTATTACAGTTGAAAAAAGAGGTGGAAGAATTGACAACAAAACTTGGTCAGCAAATGACGCAGGAAAATAAGGAAGGCAATAATTCCGATGGAAGTGGAAAGGAAGAAGATGCTTCAAATTCTCTACCAGGATCTGGGCAGGTATTTTAATTATACGTCATACAGTATTTCTAATTTTCTATAGAGTCGGGTTACTTATTTTTTTTTTTTTTTTTTTTTTTTTTTTTTTTTTTTGTTTTGTTTTTTTGTGCACTTTTTTGTGCCTAGTTTACTTGATTAGTGTAATTGATAAAATAAAACTCGAATCAACGAAGTTTTGCATTGTATTAAATTTTATTAAGGTCAAAGAAGAAGGTGGACTACCAATAAAAAGAGAGGGAGCGGATGAAGAAACTGAAACTGAATCGGGAGAAGGGGACAACAAAGGTACTCCGGACTCTCATGCACTTGCATCTCCAACTCTTAAGAAAGAAAAGGATATAAAGAGAGAGAAAGATATTAAGAAAGAAACGGTTAAAACAGAGCATCGCGATCAGACACATCGTGCTAAGGATGCCAAAGTTGCAGAATCAGAATTAGTAAGAGATCTAAAGGCCCAGCTAAAGTACGTATTATCAAGTTGTGAATAAATCATTTTTATGGACTTAATAATCGTGGCTAATAAATTAATCGTCTCTTTAACCGAAATAGAAAAGCCGTGAATGAAATGAAGGAAATGAAATTACTCTTAGACATGTATAAGGGTCTTGGAAAGGAACAGCGCGACAAAGCTCAACTTATGGCTGCTGAACGTAAAACCAGAGCTGAACTAGAAGAATTAAAACAGCAAATTAAAAAGATACAAGTATATGCAAACGCGTATCAAACTCGTATATAATATTTTTTCTTCACCTCGAAAGAAAAAATATGTTGTCCAAGGCACATTATTTACCGACTAACGATTATTTATCTTTCAGGAAAGCAAACGCGAAGAGCGAAAGAAATTAGCAGACGAAGATGCGCAGATCAAAATTAAAAAGCTGGAGGAGCAAGCTTATTCGCTACAAAGACAGGTCGCTACCCAAAAACAGGTAGTTTTTGTTATTCCATCTCCTATACACACCTCGTGCTTTTGGTGCATGCATTGCCTCTAATCTGCAATCTAACAAATTTCTCTTGAGTATAAAAATAATAACTTGCCAGCAAAGAAATTACAATTCTTATTGAAAATTATCTTGGTAACAATATTTTTTTTGTGTTGTAAATACTGATATAAGTATTAATACACTAATTATTATTTAGAAGATTAATAATTATCATTGTGAAATGATGTTTTGATGCAGTAATAGATAATGGGTGTACGCAGTCGATATTTGTTTTTACTCGTGCTTGAACGGTGATGTAACGTTAAATAGAACTGTGCATGGTTGCAGGAGGAAGAAGCTCTTTTGAACGAGATGGAGGTGACAGGGCAGGCCTTCGAGGATATGCAGGAGCAGAATTCGAGATTAATTCAACAGTTGCGCGAAAAAGACGATGCCAACTTTAAATTAATGACAGAGAGAATTAAAAGTAATCAACTCCATAAGCTCGCGAGAGAAGAAAAGGACGTTCTGAAGGAACAAGTCTCAACGTTAACAACCCAAGTCGAAGCTGCTAATGTCGTCGTAAGGAAATTGGAGGAAAAAGAACGATTGCTTCAAAATTCATTGGCTACAGTTGAAAAGGAACTTGCATTGCGACAACAAGCGATGGAAATGCATAAGCGAAAGGCCATCGAGAGTGCACAGTCGGCTGCTGATCTAAAACTTCATCTCGGTTTGTTTTATTTTATTGATTTTTGATGTTTCATTAGCCTTTTCTTGTGTCTTTAGCCCGATACATATATGTCGATACGATCGGGATCAAATGTTGATTTTTTTCTTTCTTTCTTTTTTTCTTTTTTCATTTTTTCCTTTCGTATTTTAAAATGAGAATTAATAATTTTAGTCGTCTCGTAACATTTTTGAAAATAACATATGTGGGTGATAACGATAATTATATACAACTAGTCTTCGACATCGTTGGAATTTCAATGAGTATTATCATCATTGTTTTCGTCAAATTTTTATGTTAAAAGGCGTATTTACGTTAAAAGTACTACGTCGTGAATTTGCAGTGAAATGAAAGATTTCGGAAGAAGGAAAAAAACATGTGAAAATGATGAATGTTAAAAACTCTGTCGTAATTAAAAATTAGACAATAATAATCGCGACATTGATTATTAACGAATTAAGACGAGCTAATTAATAAGATTACGATGATGACGTTTGTAAATAATAATTTTAATTTAATTATTAAATTACATTGCACTGTTATAGAAAAATACCATTCGCAAATGAAGGAAGCTCAACAAGTTGTCGCTGAGAAAACAAGTTCTTTGGAGGCCGAAGCGTATAAAACAAAACGATTGCAAGTAAGTTATTTAAATGATTTTAAAGTATCGATTTTGATGAAAGCGAGGCATTTGTTTTAATGTATTTCGATCGTTTGAATCAACTCAAGGAGGAAATAGCGCAGCTTAGACGCAAAGTAGAAAGAATGAAGAAGATCGAACTCGCGGAAACTGTTGACGAAGTTATGGCGGAGGAACTTCGCGAATATAAGGAGACATTGACATGCCCATCCTGCAAAGTTAAGCGAAAAGACGCCGTTCTTACAAAGTGTTTCCACGTTTTTTGTTGGGACTGCTTGCGTACTCGATACGAGACTCGACAACGAAAGTGTCCAAAGTGCAATTGCGCATTCGGAGCTAATGATTACCATCGGCTTTACTTATCTACCTGAAGGAAGAAGCATTAATTTATTTCAAGATAAAAAAATATTTTTCGTCGGCAATGACAACAGCGTTACTCGACAGACAGAGACGACAGTACGATCGAAGCGCATTTCATTTTTTTTTTCTTTTATTTTTTTTTTAATTTTTTTTTTTTTTTTTTTATACTTTTGTTACAAAGATGTACACTTTTTTTCTTGATTGTGTGAACACTGTGACATTGTACATAAAATATAAACACTAGTGACTAACAAGTCAAGAGCGTGCGCCATGTGTATAGAAACAATGTATGGTAATTTGTATTACGAATTTAAGTTCAAAGCATGACTTAATCGATAATTATCTCACTGTACCGGGCCTTATAGCCCTGCAATTTAGTAAATGGCATGCACGAACATAATAATTCTTAATTGTAAAAAAAATGTAGGTAGCTTTTTCAAATATTTTTTTTCTCTCTCTCTCTCTCTCTCTCTCTCTCTCTCTCTCTTTTTTCTTCAATTTTTTATCAAGTATAAACAATTGCGTGATTCGTAAATACGCGTTTACAATTTTAACTTGTCTGATAAAATACTTTTTTTTTTATTGTTTTTAATTTTTAAGTAAATTATTTTTTTTGCTAAAATTAAATATTTAAAAAGTGTATAACTGAAAGAGTAATGCCAATTATCATAATTTGTCGAGACGATGTAAATAAGTGCATACTATAAATTAATAATGTTTTCTAGATAGTCTTAGACTGTACAGCAGTTTTTATCTACACTAAAGAAATGTGTATATCGACTTATGGGAAGGATACGTCTAAGAAGGATATGATGCTGTGATGAAGCATAATATACTTATTTGTAAAGCAAATTCACTTCTAACGATTCATCCGAACAATTTTCTTTAAATATACAATTGCTTGTGCAAATTATCATTCGTGTAGAATTTTGTCAATGAAAGGTCATGTAAATGAATAGTATTGATATGGCATAAACGTATTTATGAATTAAATCAATTATAAATCTAAATTTGTTACAAATTTTCATGTATCAATCAATACACAATACATTTTCATAAAAAAAAAAAAAAAAAAAAAAAAAAAAAATCATATACATAATACATACTTCTGCATTTAACTTTACTCCATTTTCACAACAGTCGGTGGTGCTTTATTTGTATTAAATGTTAATAATATGGGTTCATAATTCCATTTTGGATAAACTCTTTTGTAAAGATTCATTAAAACTGTATCTTGAGATTTTAATTGCCCGTCAAAGATGCACTTCATATGTCCATGAGTTCCTATACATTTAAATTACATTTAAAAAAATTATAAACACAGCACACGTATGTTTGTTAAATTACTAGTAAAAACATATAAATACCTAATGGCTCTTTAATGTGCCCTTTACGTCCGCATTTAGTTCGTAGTTTCACAGGTTTAAACCATCTTATGTCTTCTCGATCAAAGAACATAAATCTTATTACAGCTGAGCGTTTATGGATTTTTAATGGATGTCCACTTAAAATAATTCTTTTAATCACGAGTCTTTCGGGATTAATCGACAGAAGACTGCCGGTAGCGATTAATTCCTAATTTATTATTATACGTTTAATTAATAACATTTTGATATTTCAATGAGGTCACGGTATGCAAAATATTAAACGTACCAAGCTTCCGTCACTTTTCTTCAGATAGCATAAAACCGGACAAGGTGGGAATGTGATTGGAGCATAAATTGTAGCGACTATAACGGTATTTGGTTGAAAGAACCTTTCATACTTAAATAATTAAATTCCCATTATTATTATTATTTATTTATTTATTTATGGTAAATAATACATACCTTATGTTTATTTCCATTAGTATGTTCACTGAAAATGGGACATGCTGTAAATTTTCTGAATCCACATTGGAAAACAAGACGTTCTTTTGATTTAATAGGAATTTTACTATTAATTGTACGCTTTAATCGAAGATTTAATACAGACATTTTATGCTCATTTTCCAAAATACCGCATAATATTAACGGGTGATTAAATTTACTTGTATAAGCTTCGTACAATTCTTTACTAATACCGTTTATGTGAACTGTAACGTACGATCCCGGCTAAATAAATCGATATAATTAGTGCTTGACGACTAAGCAATTCATAAATTATATAAAATACATATATAAAGGATAAAATATACCTGCACATCCAATAAATTTTCTCGCTCTTTAAAAATACGTCTACGAGTGCGATCATAATTTTGAAATTGAAATATTCTTCCATAATCGTACGGTAAGTTTTCTTTTTTATCCCAAAAAGTTGTGCGAAATGATTTTAAACCTCGATATTTCTGAAATCGAACTCTGGCTAATATATCTTGTGGTGTATCAACTTCATCAGGAAATTCAGAATCCAATTTAGCTTCTAAAAATTAGCAATTAAAACAAAATTATTAGATTACACATCGGTTTATCAAAAATCAATATTTATAATTTGCCTTTGAACTTTATTATCGCTTCTTTTTCTTCTTGTAGATTAATGTTCTCATCATACTGTTGTTCATTTGGAACTTCGGAAATAGTTATAGTTTCATACTCTTCCTTGTCTTCGGCTTCTACATCACTATTTTCTTCAGATTTAGCATCATCGACGGTCATTCTATCATCATCAAATTCCTCCTCATCGTCATTATACTCTTCTATGGGACATAAAGTAAAACAAACATATAGTTAAAATTATTAGGGTATATAATAATTAAGTAAAAACAACAAACTAACCTCCATCCTCATCAGGAATCCAAGCTGCTTGATATTCCGATGTACCCTTGGGTACAAATTTAACGATCTTCTTTGTTTGGTTCACTTTTGCCATGGCTAATTCTTCCTCGGTTGGCCAAGTTTGCTCTGCATCCATTGGATCAGGTATATTTTCAGACATTAACGACTCCTACAACAAACAAGAACAATAATCAATCAAGTTGCCGCTGAGTCAGTGACAAATTATTAATTTTCTAGAAACTTACTTGTTTAGACGGATCGGCAACAGCAACGTTTGCTTCTGTTATATTTTTTTGCGAATCTTCCTTACGTAAGTCCAATGAGAAAGGATCCTTAGATTCGATAATACGAGACATTTGATAATCTCCAAAACCTGATAAATGAACTAAGCCATTCACTGATAAAGGTAATCCTTGCAAATATCCAGATACTTCTAATATTCCAAAATCATTTGGTGACTCCTAACAAGATTTTACATAATTTTGATAATTTCCCCATTTTAATTAACATTTTTTAAACATTTTTCTTACATTATTATTTAGATTAAATTTAACATCTTCCGCTAAGAGGTACGATCTTTTATTTCTGTAAGTAATGTCTTTTTGCTTTTGAGAACCAGCTCGTCTTAAAAGATTCAATGCGTCTGCCGCTTTATCAAGAGTCATTACCTTCTCTTCTGGCAGCCACTTAAACATTGTTTTTTGAACATTCTGTTTATAATCATGTCTTTTCTACATAATAATAAAATATAAATAATTAAATGGAAAATTGATTGTAGATAGATAAGTATAATTAAATTAATAACGAACCTTGATGGACAAGCTTTCCGTATCCGTTACTACAAGAATGGGCGATGGCATTCCTTGAGAAATTATCGATTGAATAATTTCTTCTCCCCATGAATCCAGAACATTGTTATCTTGACTTTTATCAGATGCATTCGATGCGGATGTAACAAATAATACGATATTGGCTACTTTCACATAGTCTAAAGTTGCAAAAATATTACCAACAGGAGGTACGACAATTGAAAAACGTTGCTTAAATTTTGGTATACTGTTAAATATTAATAGTTAAGATATCATTGCTTAAATAAAAGAAAATACCATCAAGGAAAATGTAATAAGCTTTAAATTACCCGATGTGAGTAGCGCACAAACTGTTTTTGACAATTGCATTTTCATCTGCACTTACTAATAAATTTACAATACCATCTACATTTAAATCTTCTTGTAAAGCAACTACTGCGATAAGAATCGGTGGACTTTGCAGGCCATATAAACTTCGTTTCTTTTTCAGAACTTCATCACGTTTATTTGAACGAATTTGTTGAAGCTGATTTCGGCGAGCCTCTTTGCCAAGTTCTTTTTTAATATGTTTCGAGAGTTTCTTAACAGATACATTACCTACATTAATAATACACTGCTCAATTAATATTCAATAATATTCACTTATCTATGTAAAAAATGACATTACAATATTAAACATTGGACTACAGTCATAGCCTCTAGTCTGCTTTGTATGTAATAAAGGGAATATATGTTCCTTAAATTAATTTTAAAATAGCCATTTTATCGAATAACGTAAATGATTTAGCTATTGCAACTATGAAGTTTTAAATAATATAGTATTTTTATATAGAAAAATTTAAAGTAATATATACCTCGAGAATCATTTGAAATAGAGCCTTTACTTCGATGCCTTCCAGTTTTATGTAATTTGTTTGATTTCTTATAAACACCTGGCCGATGGACGTCTTGTTTAACAAATCCCATTTTTAAATTATCTTATTTAAACAACTTTCCTCGATATATATAAACTAGGTTAGCATGGTCATTTAAACATGTGCATGCACCTACAGCATCGATACAAGCAACAATGGAATTGAGATTACTCAAGGCTAAACGGACGTCATAATACGTTCTTCGTCAGTGGGCCGTTTAAGTCAATACGAGAAATGACGCATTAAAGGATTAAAATTGACGAATTCTCATCCAAAATTACTTTATTTTAAGGTACCAATGATTAAACATTTTCATTATTTGAATATTTTATTATAAATACATTAAATTGCCTATTGTTTATTACTATAATAAAAAATAGTAATCTAAAATTATGAATGATGTGATTTTTCCTTAAAAGAATTCATTATCATGATAATGTCAAGTACAATAAGATTATTTTTATAATGGAACACTTTGTTGTACATAGAATGTTTCACCTGCATCATTAACAATCTGAATATATAATCCAGTATTTTGCTCTTCGTTAGCTTCTTCGCGTATTTCTTCCGAATCACCAGTAATAACTTCTGCTTCCTCGATGGTCTGCTCGGGATCTTCGACAAGAACTTCTTCAATGTCTTCGTTATAAACTTCGATGTCTTCGATCATGAATTCTTCTTCGATTCTTTCCTGAGAGTCTTCTTGATATTTGTTATTTTTATCGTTTCTTTTAGGATCTAATAATCTAAGGTTCTGGCTTATGTACATGATTTTTCCAGTAGGATCGTCTTTCAAAGAATTTCTTTTGTTCGACCTATCGGTAGTTGCTATTGACGTACTTGGAAGATCTAAAATAGAAGCTGCCACTTTAGTTAAAAAAGAATTTTTGAAAAATCCTTTCCACCAAGTAGATGGAGGCATCAGAGCTATTGATTTTTTAACGAAATTTACACTCCACACTCCTTTGCCGGAATTATAATTTGCTAAATCAATAAGTATATCGTCCTCTGGCATTCCAAATTTTATTGATAATTTACTTATAATTTCTGTTCCTTGAACAAATTCGGACGAACTTAGATGTTCACCTTTGAATAAGGGATTTAATATATTTGCAGCAAAATGTATTGGCTGTAGTACTGTGGAGGATAGTGTTTTGAATCGTTTTAAAATCTGATCGGATTCTTCAATCGATAAAAGTATAAGCGAAGGTTCTTGAAATTCTGTGATAAAGTGTTGCTCCAAATCGACAAATATTTCAGGAACTTCGCTAATTTTTGCTTCCTCGTCATCTAAATGTGCAATCCACTTAATAATTGGTCTAATGAGCTTAATGTAACTGTTTATTTTTGCCCAAAACTCCTCGTCTGAAATTAATTCTTTTGTTACCTTGCTTATGTACTTATCGCCTTTCGATGAGAAGGCAAGATATTGCAAATTGTCTTTATTTTCGAGCAAACTGTCTAGGCACATTAAAGAAGGATTCCACCTCTTTATCCCTGGCAATTTCAGTGACAGAATATTCTGATTCTTCTCGGTAGAAGCTTTTTGAGCCTCGCTCAATAACGACGACAATACATGCGATTGTTTTATTTCCTTCACAATACTCGAAGCATTCTTTAACAAAACGCTAATAACTGGCAATTCGGACATATCTTTAAGTAAATGATTTAAAGTCTGCGAAGAACAATTGTAAAATGAAATATTGTGCTCTTCGTATTTCTGCTGCAGTAGTTCCCAAAGATTTTCGCAAGTTGATATACTGTCCAAGCAAACACCTAAAACTCTTTCGGCACCAACTTCATCGATCACTTCACTTATCTTCTCTAGATACAAGTTTTCATCCTCTACATTTGTAGATAATGAAATTGATTTATAAAGCACGGGATCCGGTGTACTTAACACAAAATGAATAATTCCTTCGTTTCTTGCATTCGACCTATAACTACATTGCAATCCTATCGAAACCGCGTCCCTTACTTTTTGATCAACGCTCTTTTTGACATTTTCGTATGTTCTTTCGAGCAGGCACGTTGAAAGCTGCTGCTGAGTCGGTAATTGAAAAGCTGGACTCAAAGTATTGAGCAACGTACGCCAATGATCGTTATCTACAATGCTGACTGGTGCATTAGAAGCATAAATTGCCTTTGCGAGTAACTCTTCGCAATACTTTTGCCTTTGCTTCGACATTCTGTCGATAAAGTTATTTTCATTCGCTGAGTCATTAAAGTATACGTTCTCCGAGGGCACCTGAATCGTGCCGAAATTATTTTCGTCCTCGCTCATTGCTTCTTCGCTCTCCGAATTTCTTCTCTTCAAATTTAGCTCGTTTCTGCGCTGCTCCCTTTTAAATTTTGCAGTCTCTAAAAGCGATTCTTTTATAGTTCCCGGACATCCTATACATTTTTGTAAATGCATACTCATTCTCGTAGAGTGTCTCGCATATATTTGTCCACAGTATTTACATTTAAATGTCTGGAGCTTTTGATTTGGTTCCTTTGGCTGCAATATAAAACTACTTTCCAACAATTTTTTCGGTATCAACTTTCTGCACACCTTATGAACAATATTTTCTTTAACATTCATTTCAAGATAATCCTTGACTTCTTCTGGACAGTCCGAACACTTTTGTAAGTGCAAGCTCATTCTGGATGCGTTACGTGCGTACTTCTGTTCGCAATGTTTACATTTAAAAATATCCAGCTTTTGGGTTCCATTTCGCGGCTGCAGGACAAAATTTTCCTCCAGAATCTTTTTAAGATTCCTCACTTGTCCCTTCTTATTAAATCCATGTTTGGACGACTCCAGAATTTTAGCTTTAACTTTTTCTTCAAGCAACTCTCTCACTGCACCCGGACAGCCACTGCACTTAAGTAAATGCACGCTCATTCGTGTTATATGACGTGCATAAGTCTGCCCACAATATTTACATTTATATATTTCAAGCTTTTGATTTGGTTCTTTGGGCTGTAAAGTAAAACTCGTTTCTAATATTTTCTTTAACTTCATTTTTGCCAAATTAGTTAAAACTATGTTATTTCTGAAATTAAAGTATGGTAAGCAAATTAAACCTAATTTCAATTTCACTCCTGCTTATTATGCCCATTGTCCAAATTATTACCTTTAATAATTATTTAAAGAGGAATTAAAAAGTACTCATTTTAGCTTGTCAGTATTTCAAACAAATCGTAATTTGAGCTACAGCAACACGTAAACGTGACCATAGCTTGAAATGACCGTTGATTTACATCGGTTGACGCTTTAAGGTTGACGCCATGCCAAAATGGCGAACGTCACAGCCATAGTAGCTTCTTGCTTCTACCTTAGCTGCCATATAACTGCAAATAAAACGAAATCTCATCATTATAAAAGTACGATAGAGTAAGTTTATACGATACATACGCATGATCTACATATGTCATACTGTAATTTACTTACGACTCTTCTCCGATTCTTCAATGCTAATGGTTCGACTTTTATGTCACCGTCATCAACGAAACAACGAATATCTCTCTTCGTCATGGAAGTCATATAACTGATCACGTGACAAGCGCGCAGTTCTTCCTGCTTTTTACGCATGCCCAGTACCTGCTTTCGTGCATTTTTAAATTACGACACACTCACGATTTCTCCAACAATGCGGCTCTTTGCTAATTGCGCTCCCGCCGCCCGTTCAATGATCAACAAATAATATTGTGTCGTCTTTGTAAACATTAATCTTTCGACTCTCGTGATTTTTATCGGTTTAATTACTATATATATATATATATATATGCGCGAGCGCATATATTATACTTAAAAGTCTGTATTAATCCAGAAGTCAAGTGCTTCTTTCTTCGCTTTTAATTAAGTATCAATCATTTGACCTACTTCATTACTTACTTCTTTATAGAATTGTTTTAAATTTTTTATTTAAAACTTGGGAGATAAAACGCTTCGTTTGTACGATGTTGAATTTTCATATGTACATATGTATAATGAAATTAAAGTTTTTTCTCATTATTGGCAAAACTTAAAAGTAAAGAAAATAATAATTCTCTAAGCATTATAAACATATAAAATTTTATTTATATCGAATAAAACGCTTCGATCGAATTACAATTTTACAAATCAGCTAATGTAAGATTAATTGAAAGACTTTCATAATATAATGGTATTAAATTACAGTTATATATTAAGATATTATTACTTAATATATGCCAATTTGTTTATGAGCAATTGGAACGTAATCATCGTATTGAGCTTTCATGAAGTTTCCAGCAATTGGCCCCTCTAAATTATATTTCTCAGCAAATTTCTTCACGGAGAATCGATTTCTTCTTTTATCCCTTAAAAATTATAAATTCACATTAAATATTATAAAAGTAATTATTACATAGCAAAATTATATATATATATATATATATATATATATATATATATATATATATAATATAAGGATGTGAAAAAAAAGCTTCATAGTTAATGAAATTTATTACGCAAAAAAGTAATGTTCATCAATTAAATTTAGCGAATAGTTATATAAGGAGTGAAAGAAATTATTGAATGGCACCTGTTTCCTATGCGCCTTTCGTCAAACGTTATGGAGCCTTGATTTTGCTTAAAAAGTAAAAACACATAACGATGTAAACCGGTGTTCTTTGGAGGCGCTGGTCCAATATATTCAGTCAGTACTTCTCCTTTGGGTACTTTATCTTCCGGAATATTTCCGACAACCCAATGTTGCCATTCTCTATTATAACCACGTACTGGAATATCTGGATCTTTAACAATGTGAATTTTAGAAATTCTGACAGTTCTAATAATGTTATGGATGGAGTAAAAAGGGAGGGGATCAAAATATTTATACATATTACCAAGCTTTGGATATTGATTTGACGATCGATACAAATTTTTATACAAATTAAAATATTGTATAAATAAATGTATTGAATAAATATTCACCAAATGACAGTTTTCTCTCTCTCTCTCTCTCTCTCTCTCTCTCTCTCTCTCTCTCTTTAAATAATAACAGACATCGAGACTAGATGATGTTGTTATATTCCTACACTAAACATTTATACTAAGATTTTATTTGATTTTAATATTATAGAAGGATAAAGTTCGACGATTTGTGTAGGATATTTCCGAATCTTATCTGTGCATTTTAAATCCTGAAAAACGTCTAAAAGATAAATACTTGTCGGTGCAAAGGAAACGCGAGCGAAAAGGAGAAACCTGTTTCTCGGTGAAAGTGGCCGAAGCTTTGCATAGCGATATAAGGTCATAAGAAATTATAAGACCATCGAAATGTTACAATTTTTGCCACTCGAAGTCGAGCGTCAACGCATTATTATTGATATTTTCATTAACGAAAGGGTGTAACTATGTTAATACTATATGATCGCATGTTGGCAACGAATTAGATTAATTTCTTTCAAAATAGTGACCAATGATTATAAAGAAAACAATAAAAATTGATATCTTTTGCTTTCTAGAAACCGGTCATATACGATTTCGAAAACACGTTTACTTGAAGTTTTAATTATCCATTTTATTTTGAATGTACAAGTCTATTGTTAGGTTTTTTTTTCATCTTTTTTCTTTTAATTTTTAAATGATTCTATTGTTATATTCTGTTATAGGAATTACTAATCACAAATAATAACTTGGAAATAATTAGCAAACGTCAATTTAATTTCGTCTATTCTCATATTCTTGAAATATCATTAAGAGAAAAAAAGAACTGAGATTCAATTTACCGAGCTTAGTAATGTCAAAATTAATTACAATGCAA
This sequence comes from Ceratosolen solmsi marchali, assembly GCF_000503995.2. Lineage (NCBI taxonomy): Eukaryota > Metazoa > Arthropoda > Insecta > Hymenoptera > Agaonidae > Ceratosolen > Ceratosolen solmsi. The sequence continues at coordinate 5,398,977 of NW_011948417.1, forward strand.
ATTTTTAATAAAAAAAAAAAATATTACCTGTCATAACAAGCGTATATAAAACACCGCCTTCGTGCTTATAATGAACCTCTGGTATGTCTTTCGATTCTGTTGGGGTTATTTCATCTCCCAACTTTATCTCCTTCTTTCCATACTTGATCTATACCGATAAATGATTAATTATTAATATCGCAATTGTTAATTCGATAAATTATTGTTTTAAATTGCAAAATATATTATGTCTAGTTAATAATACATCGATTGATTCATTTGGAACTTTGTCTATAATGTCTGGATCAATTTTTGCTGCTTTGAATTCCGATGCAACATCAGCTACGACAACACCCGCTACCATAAAAATAATTCCTAAAAAAAAATGAATTGAATTGATATTTAAACGTTTATAAAAATATAATTTTAAATCTTTAATAATCAAAAAAACGATTTTTTTGTAACAATTTCACATGATTTATTAGAATAATCGAAGGTATAGCTTGGGAGGAGTATGGAAAGAAGAATATAATACAACGAAACTCTCACCTGTCGTCAATAATCTCATCTTTCTTCGATGTCGTACCGTAAACTGCGACCGATTTCTCTCGACGAACAAAACTTGTACGAGTACGTTCGCCTATGACGTCATCATGAGTGGAATGACGACGCTATAACATTAAAAGGTTAATGTTTTTATATTCTAAAGTGATTGTTAAGATAAAAGAAAAAGAAATATAATTAAATGCGATCAAGGACTTGTGGATTTGAGTCTCTTTTAAGTATTACAACAAATAAATTAAAAATATTTATTTAAAAATATGCTACATTAGTATTTGATTGTAAAAAAAAAAAAAAAAAAAAAAAAAAAAAAAAAAAACAATCGCATTAGACGATATATCATCCTTGCTATCCTAATAAAATTAAAGATATAAGATATAAAATAGGGATAAAGGAATATCTACTAAGGATAATTACTGTATTTTCTTAATATAAATGTAAAGAAATAATTTTTTTTATTTCTAAACGCAGTGTTTGAACAATTAATGTTTATTCAATATTAATGTTCCTTATTTGATAAAATAGTTTGTAAAACAAATGATCTCTAATACTAATAATTTTGCAAATATTGAAATTAAAAACAACTTATAACTTACTAAATAAGACAGACGTTAAACGTGTATTTAAATAAAAAAAAAAATATTCATTATAATGGCATATATCAAAAACCTAGAGAAATTCTGGCAATTTGAAAAATAATTTTACCGCTTATATTTACATTTAACTGTAATTCAAAATTCTTAAATAATATTTCAATAAGAGCTTCAATTCAATTATATTATTTAATATTTTATTAGAGAATTTATTGAAACGCCAATATTTACTGATATAATGGACACTATTTATACATTTTTAATAAGCTTATTATTATTATCAATTATAACTATAAATATGCATATTACAATCAATTGTCAAAATAGTAATAAGTGAAAATAAAATTATATCACATGTATGAAGTACTTAAATTTTAAATCCTGTGAATTTCATAATTTTTCGATGAACTATATAGTTTTTTATGATAAAAATTGATTTTCCTTCCCGGCTCAAATGAATTTGAATTTTATAGATACTTACACTACTTTAAATGCGACAGATTTTTAATTTAAAATTGTAAAACTATCAACTTTTATTCGGTGTTAACTAATCGCAAGCGTTTCAAATAATTTATTAAATATAAAGATATTATCCGTAACATTAAATCACATGCTTTTACTGATTTACCAATGGCCTACGGATAAGAACAAATCTCACGCGATGAAATGTGTCTATGAAAGGTGAATAAAAAATATTTTATAGGTAAATTTGATGACAGTTAATATTGACAGACTCATCGTATAATATTCAAGTAAATCTTCCAAAAGAAAGAAGAATTATTGCTAATTTATCGAGATATTCTAGAATACACATTGTGGAATCTATTTATATGTGTATAAAAAAAACAACAAAAAAACAACAAAAAAAAAACAACAAAAACAAAAAAAACAAAAACAAAACAAAAATGATAACTATCATTTTGTCAAATGAAAATTGAATAAGAGGGACATTGACTTTTCAATACAATTGGCAAATTTGTATCACGAAAGGGAGCACAAGGATATAAAGAAAAAGGTATAATTATATCATTAAGAGCAATGTACAATTGTATTTGCCTATTTATTCAAACAAACTTTTGGAATAAGAATATATAATAAATATATACAGCATAAAATAAACTATTATAACGAATGTTAAATCTCAAGCTTCGCCCATTTGCTTACGAAGAATGTCTACGTAATCGTCATATTGTGCTTTGAACATGTTGGCTGCTATCGGCTCACCCAAATTGAATTTCCTAGCAAAATCGCGAACGACAAAGTTCGGTCTCCCAGTGCGTTCGTGGTTAGAAATATGCGGCATGTCGATGATCAATTTATTTGTTTGCTTATAAGCCAGGAGCACGTAACGGTGCAGTCCAGTGTCCTTGGAGGGAGCCGATCCAATGTATTCGGCAATTATCTCGCCTTTGCTTATGTCGCTACCAGGAATATTCGCTACCAGCCAGTGCAACATTTCCTGCAATTTCGGATCCTGACTACTCGGTGAATCTGGATCTGAGTGCGATAGTCATTAGTCATTGCATAGACATTAGGCTTACAACGTCTTTACAAATCAAATACAATTTATAATATTATATTAGAGCGATATCCGTCTCAAATTATTTTCAATTCTTAACTTACATAAGTGAAAAAATTTCTTGTTTATCTAAGCTTTAAAATCCCCAATCCCAATATAATCCCAATCAATGAATAATAATAATAATAATAATAATAATAATAATAATAATAATAATAATAATAATAATAATGCTAATAATAATAATAATAATAATAACAATAATAATAATAATAATAATGATAATGATAATGATAATAATAATAATAATGCGATATAGTATTATTTCACGAGGTCTTAATATTATTTATTCTTTCTATGTCGATCTTTGTACAAACGATCGCAATTGAATGGATTATAAAAATAAAATCAAAGACGATGAATAAGTTATACGTTATATGAGATATTATAATGGCAAATCGTTAAAATTTACCGCTTATGTAATTTATTAGTTAAAAATAAAAGTTTCGCGATATAGACTTGTCATTTTAGTTAATTAAAAGTAAAACTGTGTGCTTAAATGAAAAATCTTAATAATCATTATATGAAACGTTCAAGAAGATCATGTATATAAATTATCATAATGATAATCATCCAACTTCAGTTAGGATCATAATGACTACGAGTAGAGTATAAATATATTTTAATAAATCATTTCCTACCAATCATAACAATAGTATAGAAAGCAGAATCGTCAACGAGCCATGATATGGTTGGAGGATCCTTTACGATTGTCGGAGTCAATTCTTCACCGAATTGTAAGTTTTTCTCTTTGTCATTGCCGTATTTAAAAATAACCTAAATATATGACGTTAATATATTCACTCGATTTACAAACAAATCACTCATTACCCATTAATACTTTTAATTATTCTTTTTACCACAGAAGCACATTACATTAGATAATAATTCGTTAGTGTATTATACACGGCATCTTACTACTACTACTACTAATACTACTACTTATTAACTTGCAATTAATGGCACTTTATATTGATAAGTAATTTTGTAGAAATTTTGTCGAAACAACATATATTTTATAGTATAGATAATAATAATTTCAACAATTTGCCGCTTGCTTTCTTTATGTTTAAGCCACTAATGCATTTTGAATATTCTACTTACATGTATTACAATATCAAATTTTAACAATAAATTGCAAAAGATAAATGATAGTTAAAAAAAAAATTATTTAAACATAAATTGAAGTTTTTGATTCTATTTTTTTTTTTTAATATCTACGCTCGCTGCTTTAACATTCAATTTCAACAGTTTATTTACCGAAAGTAATTCATTTGGTGCTTTGGACACGATGTCCGGGACAATAGCAGAAACAGTTAATCCTGCCGGAATATCTTCTGCCAAAGTATACGTATAAAGGAGCAGACCTAAGTTACATAAATTTAATGCATTAGCTAAATTATAAATGCAAGACATATTGGAATTTTCTTTGATTCGTGTTAACTCCAATGATTATTTTTTTTCTTCTTTTTTTTCTTCTTTTTTCTTTTTTTTCTTTTATTCGACATGTAAAATAATATTTTAAAATTATTTTATAATTATAGTGGCATTTTATATATTCATATTTTAAATATAAAATTTAATGATTTTCTATTTTGAAAAATATTGTGATTCTATTACATCTAACATACTATTCTAGTATATGTTATCTAAGAATAAATAATCTATTTTGGTATTTTAGACCTCTATCTTGGCAAGTCAATTATAATCTCAATTTTCTGCATATTTAGAATTTCTAGAATATTTATTTTATCTTTGAAATATAAATTTTTTAAAAATTTTTTTACAATATACTTAAACGTTAATATTAATTAAAATTAATTTGTATCAATAATTAAGAGATAAAAAACTTTATTAAAAAAAAAAAAAAAAAAAAAAAAAAAAAAAAAAAAAAAAGAAATCATATTATTAATTTTTTAATAGAAATTATGTATACTCAATACACATTTATTGTCGTATTTAAAAGTATTAATTTGGCCTTCATATTATACATTTTATTTATAATTGCGTGTGCGTGCGTTTGTATCGCTTTTTTTTTTTTTTTTTTCAAAATCAAGTAAGATAAAATTATTACGAAATAAAAGATGAATAATTCAAAAGAAATAAAATCTTATGTACTCTACAGATTGTCGATTTTAAATAAAATCTTATAATAAAATCATACTTGCAACGAGGAGTTTCATCCTTTACAATAATAGGTTGACTATTCTTCGATCCATACAAATGGGCATATTTATACTTTATTTGTTACGTAAGAAAGCGATGATTTTTCTAGAGCAATATGAAAAAAATTAAATAATCAAATTTATTTAATAGAGTCTATTTTTCTAACGGAAACGCATCCGTTATTAGTCTCATATACAATACAGCAAATGTCATTCAGACATATCTTGACATTATTGGTAATGTAGCAAATTATATTTTATTTATTGTAAAATTTAGCTTATCAAACATTATTCGGAATGGAAAAATTATATAATAATTCAGGCGATCCGATTGATCATTACTGAATAATGTCCTTATATTTAATAATTGTATTTCAAGTGAAATGAAATTTTTTGTGTAGGAAAGATCATTGGAATTGGAATGGAATTAAAGTAGGTGAGAACGTACAAAAAAAAAAAGACAATGACAATCGTATGTTTATAAAATTTTATTTTTCATGCAGATGCAATTTTTTTAATTTTAACGATTTTATAATAAAGAAAAATGAAAGAAAAAAATTTGGAATTCTGTTCTATATCACTGAAGTAAAAATAATTTAATTATTTATACTTTTGATAATTGAACGATTTCTGAAAAATCCGCATGAAATATTTTAATCGGGATTTAATGAACTGGCTTTTATGAAAATGAAAAACCACTTCTACGAGTAAATTTATTCTTTCAATTGCTTATACAATGTAGGAACGTAATCATCGTAAGCGGCTTGGTACATGTTGCCAGCAATCGGACTCCCTAAATTATATTTTTCAGCAAATTTCTTAATTGAAAAATTTCCACGCCCTTTATCACTGCGATTTGTTAATCTTTTCTCACTGAAACTCAATTTCTCTGGCTGTTTGTATACCAAAAAAACATAGCGATGAAGACCTGTATTGGGTGGAGGACCTGACCCAATGTAATCGGATAAAACATCTCCTTTTGAAACCTCGTCGCCAGGAATATTTGTAACGAGCCAATGATGCCATTCACGATATTTTGGTTCTTTTCGACTTGGTGCATCAGGATCTGTATAGTAAGATATAAGATATGCTTAACGAATTATTAACTTACATACAGATACGTTACTTGCAACGTACATGCAAATAGCATTATGCACATTCATTAAATAGTAAGTAATAATCGTATACATCGATATTGTGTAATATTTTGATGTTTCTAAATGTTTTGTATTTATGTTGCAAATAATAATTCTATGAAAAACTACCTCTTACGTTATACTTTATAACGTACGTCCAATTGATTTTAAACAATAATAAATTTATATTAAAGAAGATTTTATTCTGCTATGGACTCTTCTATTTAAAATCTATACTTTGATTCAAATTAAACTTTGTATGAAAATTTTTATTAAAAAACATTTAATCATTGTTGATAAATTTTATGCCTCGCTCATCATGGCCGTAGATTTAAATCTTTACATTGTCAATAAAATAATTTAATTAATATTCAATGTACACTATAACGTTGTAATGATCTTTGCATAATAATACAATTCCATTTACATTTATTATATTTGTACTATAATTGGCTATAATGTCACTTACATATTTCAACATAAGTAATAAGAAGTAAAATACAATTGTAATAATTATGTTAAGAATCATATTTCTGATTTGTATTAAGTATTACAATTCAATATCAAATTATTGTACCTGTCATACAAAGGGTATAATAAGTTGAGTTATCGGCATCCCATTTTACAGTTGGCTGATCCTTAACTTGCGTAGGTGTCAATTCTTTTCCAATATTTACAGAAACACCGCATGGATATTCTACCTTTACGAGTGCAGGTGGTTGTTTATCGATCACATCTGGCACAATTTCAAACTCTTCAAAATATTTTGACATTGTCGTAACAAGCCTTGAACAAATACTAATTGCAGGTCTCCTTGCTGTTGACAATTTAAAATTGTGAAATGTAGGTAGGATAAGAGTAATAGATTAAAAAAATTATTGAATTTAAACTGATTTTTTTATTTTGCTTTGAAATCGTGGATCGTCTAAGTTTTGTATGAAAATTTCATAAATCAAATTATTTTAACAACGTTAGCCCATATTTGTAGTATACCAATTTTAAATTCTATGTTCTACTGTTAAGTATTTCTTAAGTATTTTTTACGTTCCAAGGATCTACCTATTCAATTATCCTTAATAAAAGAAAAGCATTTGATAAAATTTTAAAGTAGAAAGTTCGAGAAGTGCGATTACATTCACCGGCTATTATCACATGACCTTTGTCGAGAGAAAAGGTTAACCATACAAAACGATAAATATATTTGATGTAAATCAAAAATCAAAAGCTATATGTTGTAATTAAATTAATAGTACCGTGTTTGGCTAAAAGTTAAAATTTGTCAAAGTTTTTATTCTTTGTAATTATTACATACATATATATATATATATATATATCAATTACTTGCGGCAACAGAAAATATAAACATATCCGAGTCACTGCAAAGCTGCAACTAGTAAAACGATATCTTTTTTGTTTTGTTTGTTTATGGAAGACAAATCTGGTTAAAAAAAAAAAAAAAAAAACAACAACACTTGCCTATCAGAAATTCAAATAATTCGAAATGAATATGATGAAAGTTAAAATGAAACAAGACTAATAAATTTCCATGACAATTTACACGAGAGGTACGTGCTCGGTACTCGCCAATAACAGACTTTAAGCTTCGTTTACAATTACTACTAATGCAAATAAGATGAAGTCCGTCATTAAAATGAAAAGCTTTTCAATTTTATGAAATATGAATGAATGGTAGTGAGTGGTGAAGCGAATGATAGTAAGCATTGCAAGATTATTAAATAATCGAATAATTTCTTGTTTAATAATATCACTTTGATCAAGTCTGAAAATTCGATATAAAAAATTAATATTAAGTTTGAAAATTTGTGCAAGAGATCCAACGCGATTCAAGATAGAGATTCAATTCTCCCAGAATTTATAAAATAATGAAGTGATTAATGAATAAATATGAATTTACCAGACTCCTTGAGGAATATTGAACAATCATCGTTATTTATCTTCCATACGATGTTTGTTTTTTTTTTTTTTTTTTTTTTTTTTTTTTGGAACCAATTACTGTTTAGCATAAGGTAATAAAAATTAATATTGCTAAATGTAATTAATTCATAGGGTTATTAACACACGAGGAGTAAAAAATTAATAAAGAGACAGTTATTTTGTATGACAAATTATATTAATGCTTATGATTTCACATAATGCGTGCTTTAGCTTTGTACAACATATAATAATCTACTTTGCACATATTTAGGGAGAGGATAAGTCGAACCTTCTTTTCCCATGTTTTTGATCAATATACACGTGTATAATATGACAGTATACAATAATTATTATTATATGAACTCAAAGAAATCGATTTATTGATCAAACGGTGTAAATGTCCACACGTGTGTATATTAGAGTATACAGTAATTATTATTTCATCAACTCAAAGAAAGTAATTTGGACATTTACCCCGTTGAGAAAGAAACGAGAAAATCGATGCGACTCTTTTTCTATATCGAGTGAAAAAGACGTGCTCAAGTACAATTTCAATCTCTAGAGAATTTAATTTATATAATTAATTTTCATAATTTCATGACTATTCTGGCGCCTAAAATAATTTGGTATATATAAGCTAATCAGCGAACTGAAAAAATGACTATGTCGCTTTTTGCTTTTAAGTCTCGCCTCGTCCTGTCCTTAGCGCCTATACATAAATATTCGACAACCATTAAATACTCACACATAAGTATCATTCAAACAATACAATCGATTTTCTATTCTCTCTAAATCTCACGGAAGTTCGGTTCTTTCGTTTTTACAAGATAAAACAAAAATAAAAATGAACAAAAAAAAAAAAAAAAAAAAAAAAATATTAAAAAAAAAAAACAACAAAAAACAAACAAAGAAGCGATAAACAGCACAGAATTCGAAAATTAAAGCGTTTAAAAAGCCAGCTGCTTTGTGCGCGACTTTAAAGGCTCCGCCTATTGCGACCGTGGTTCATAAATTTCATTTACATTTGCACATAAAACTCGCGCGAATTTTGTCGAATGGTCCAAGCACAACGAAGAATACGACAAATAACGCGAGTGGCCTTTCTCCTTCGAATATCCTCCAATGTTCGCAGTCTAAGCTAAGGGTGAACACTTGCAGGTTCGGCAGTGTTTCGATTAAAAATCATCATCATCATCATCATCATTATTAACGTGATCGCGGTTGTCGGGTGTGCGATGGATGATCGATAGTGCTAGTTGAGCAATAATGCTGTAAAGTTGGAATTGGTGATGGTGATGACGATGGTGATGACGATGACGATGACGATGACGATGGCGATGGCGATGGCGATGGCGATGGCGATGACGGACAGCTAACGGCGGCGGCAGCGGCCTGTCTGGAGGTGGAACATTAAAAGCCGAGTCTCTTGAGATTCGCCCTTGCCGTGACGACGTTCGCTCTGCCGCTCTTCTCGCCCTGCCAGCTTTTGCTCTTACTTCGGAATTGACGGAGGTCCGCCTCGTGGTCCGGGTGTCGCATCGGCCTGTAGCCCTGGGGCATGCACAGACAGCGCTGATCCTTGTAGAACTTTTGATAACCGCCATGAAGAAGATAAATCTCGGGATAGTGCAAGGCCGGGTAGCGTTCCTTGTTCATTTGTCGGTCAATGTTACGGAGGAACCTCGAGAGGTTTGGACCCCTCTCCCACGAGAACTCGCAGTGGAAGACGAGAATGCTGCGCTTCTGGCTCTCGGGCTCGATCGAAACGGACTTGTGCTTGAGCGGGTCCAGGAGGAACTTCTCGATCATTTCCTTGCTGAAGAGATTGAGGGCCCCGTCGATGTGACCGGCCTCGTATTCGTACGGATACCTGCAGTCGACGATCTTAAACTCGCTTATCCGGTCGTCGAATTCGCCCCGTATGAGCCTCGAGAGGGTCTCGGGGCTGATGGATTTGAGGTCCTCGTGTTGGCCGTCGGCGAGCGGCAGGACGCAGGGCTTACTAAAGTCGCCCGTGAGATCCGAGTCGGTCGTACTTCGGTGGATCGCTGACTTGATGTGCGCGTGCGCCTCCGTCTCGGAGTGGCTGCGCTGGAGGAGGGCAGGTTCGGGGCTCAATGCCAGGCTCACGTCCTGAAAGCTCGCGCACTTCCTCGAGCGCTTGACGAGGGTTGGCGAGTGCTCGACCGGCGGCTCTGGCCGCTTAAATTTTCTCCCGGTCGCGACGAGGCTCTCGTCGAAGACCTCGTGGCTCCGTCGTGGATTCTCGTCGAAGCAGAGCTTCGCGGCGGAGGAGCTGGCGTTGGGCGAGCGGAAGAGGCAGGAGCGCACCTTGGAGAGGCTCGGGGTGCTCCCGCTGCTGCCGTCAGCGCGCGCCTCCTGCCCCTGGAGCCGCTCCGACTTGAGCGAGAGGGAGAGGGAGAGGGAGCGCCGGAGGTTCGGGTTCGGTCTATTCGCGGCAGTCGGGGCTTTGGGCGTCGTCGCGGCAACCTCCATGCCCACGGTGGGCTTCTCCGGGCCACCGACGACAATGTCCCCGGATATGAGGCTCGAGAGCCCGTTGGGCAGCCGGGTGAGCTCGTTGTCGAGACTCTCCATGTCGATGAGGTCGTTGAAGCCATCGTCGGTGCTCTCGTAGCCGGAGGAGAGGCTACGGAATAGGGCCGGCCGTGCGGACCGATTGCGCTGGGGGGAGGAGCGAAGGGGTGACTTCATGGGACTGCGGGACTCGAGAGAAAGCCGCCGGGGGGCGACGCCGAGGGGCTCGGCGAATTGGAAGGCGTTGCACTGGCTGCCAGATTTCTCGTCCGAGTAGTTGGCGCAACCGCCGTAGCCGCTGTCCTGGCTGTTGGGGTCGAACTCCTCGAGCGGGAAGCGCGGTTTGGCCGACTTTGGCCCGCCTGACTGTAAGAAAGAGAGGTCTCAATGGTCAATACTTGCTTGCGAAAATGGCAAAACATTGGGTCGGCTCGTTGGTGATGAACGGCAGCCATGGGCATGGTGGATGGTGGATTGATGGATAGGCGGGGGAGATGGGGCGAGGGGCGGGAAGGAGGGTGCATAACACCGGGCAACAAAACGAAACTTTTCCAATGGGATCGGCTATAAGTTTTTCAAAATTGCAACATTCGAAATTGACATTTGCGCGTGTCCTGATACGAATTCAGCGAATCTTATTTTTCTTCTTTTATTTATTTATTTATTGATATTTTTTTTTTTTTAATTTCCGCAGTTTAATGTCTTTGCTATTTTCTCGATGGTATTGCAATTATAACTTACCGAGGATTACAATAATTAGTAATTATCGTTTCTTATCGTAAACTCGGGCGTACCAACCAATGGGGGTACGGACAAAACAATATATAACGTTGTTTGATACTTGCACGTAGCTAAAGACGTACCAAAGACAGATGGGGGTATATACAAAGCAACATAGCCTGACATGACAAAAGGAATAGTGGTTAAAATTGATATTAAAAAAAAAAAAAAAAAAAAAAAAAAAAAAAGTATAGTTTATAAAAACATGTAACTTGTCAAATACTGAATGAGGTATTCCATTACTCGGGTGAATATAGTAAATTGATTGAATAAAGTCGTCGATCCCAGGGGAATGATGAGCGCGGAGGGAGGAGGAAAAAATAAATAAATGTAACGAGGGTGAAATGAAAAAAAGAAAAAAGAAAAAAAAAAGTGCGGGAAAGGAGCGAGGAGATGCGCGTGCGCGCACTCGCATGTGGGTACGTCTAGCGCTTAAATTACCTTGTGCGGCGTCGAGTTTTGAACATTGGGACTGAAGATGGCGGCGCACTCCAAGTTCTGACTATTGGCGCACGGGGAGCCGAGGTCCGGGCTGGACATGCGTCCCGACGCCATGCCGATGAGCCGTCTTACCCGCGCCGACGACGACGAGCCGAACGTCCTCACCGAGGCCTCCGGTGTTCCGTTGATCTTGAATGCATTTTTGAACAGCCTATAATCAGACGAATAGAGACGCGTCTCATTAGACAATCTCGTACACGCGGCTGGAAAAATCAGTCGTCCCGCCCCGGCGGGTAAAGTATCCGCTGCCGTGATTAGCCGCGAGAAGGCGAGGATGCGCCAGGATGCCCGGTGCCAAGCTCGCCACGGTCCATAAGATGGAATGGACAGCGTTGACAGGGACATGGCGCTCTCCTCCCTTATTTACCAAAGCGGCCGTCGATGTCTGGGCGTACGCGGGGACGCCCGGGAAGGCTCTATTTTTCTTTGACTAAGTCATGTATGTACGGTAAGTGACGAGCGTTGGCTGTTAATGAGTATTTCAGGACTGACGTACCGAGACTACGTGGCGGCTCCCTCCTGGTGAACACTGTTTGGCGACCAGTTAGCGTTAGAAGTGCATCGGTCTTTGTCAAAGCGAATCATCTCAAGTCGAACGTTAAGCAGACCCCATGTAACCGCGAACCGACACGGCTGACATTTGCCGCGCGACTGAAGAGGGGCGGAGCTCCGGGAGGAAACCGCGAACGGAGGAAGTTGCAGTGTGGCGCCCCGCTTCGTACCTTTTTCAAACTGCCATGTCTTTTCGATCGCTCTTGCAGAGGCGCCTCTTTATTTTGAAAATCGATACCTGGCCCGAAAAGCGAAAAGTCCCGCAATTTCATTACTCCTCTTCCTCATCGTCGTTTGATATCACTCTATCACTCTATCACTCTAACTCTCTAACTCTCTAACTCTCTAACTCTCTAACTCTCTAACTCTCTATCCATCGATCGATCCATCTCTCCAAATCCATTAGGTCAAACGATTCGCCCAAAGCCTTCTTTGTATTTCCCTAATACATAGTACTATATAAACCTGCTACTGTCAATCTGCAACAATTGCCACCCGACGAAAGACTTCTATGCTGATAAACGAATAAGGCAATAGCTGCACTACCAGAGCCCATAAACGACGAGAGCGACAAACATTATAAGTTTTATAAATAATTTTTCAATATCGATCGAATTTTGTCATACTTAAAATAGATGTGCGCTGGTGCATGTGAAAAATGTGCAAAATTTGTCAAGTTCTTTAACATACCAATGCTTGACTTGAAATATATGCTCTCGTTTCCGACTCGTCGTCGCGTGTTTATATGAATCAGCAGTCTAAAGCGCATTAACGGTGTAAGAACAACACGATGAACATTCTATTTTACTCCCGCATTAATATAGAGCTTAGATTAATTCCTCCCCTCCTGCCTTGAATGTACAGTAGATTGTTAATTTTTAAGCACACTATTGGCGTAAGCACGAGAAAAATCTTTGTAAGCACTTGCGATAATTACTGCATGGATAATGAGATTAGAGTAACGAGAGTTGTATATAGATGAAATGCAAATGAAACGGTAAAGGCGCTGTTCGTCTCGAAATTACCTTGTGCAGCGGCACACATCACATGAATCGGATACGGGTTCCCAAAACATATTTCTAATGTTTTATTATGGCTTTCAGGCACTGTGAATAATGTTATTGTCGATGTCAGTTGCCTTGACGATCCATCGGTGCTTTGCCTTAATAGTTTCGTAATGATAATCTTCCATCCAACACACACGTTTACATATATAGATAAATAATAATATTTGCACACTATCCTCTTGGTCTCTTTCTCATCTTCTCTCTCTCTCTCTCTCTCTCTCTCTCTCTTTATAATCCTCCCTCTCCGTTATTTAGCGAGAGCTTGTGACGGTGAGAGAGATGATTATTCGAGATCGCGCGAAATAAGCAGCCGACGGACAAACGTGAACAAATTCAAATCTTCACTAGACACGGGGTTTTTTCCAAAAAACCACAAAAAAATCACGACTATGGAAAATTGACAGAATACCGAAAACGTACACCGGCAACGCGGGCAGTTCTCGGTCTGTTGCCTGATACGAGGGCAGGCGCCCTTTTATCGCATTCGTCCCCCGGCGGCGGCACCGAGGGCACAGTGGTGGGGGTATGTCTCCGACCAATCCCCGCCCGACCCCCGGTCCCGCCGATTTGCGCCCCTCGTGCGTACGTATCCCCGTCCGCCCCGATCGCCACTACCACCGTCGCAGGAAACCCGCGCACACGCGACGTCCTCCTCTCGACGGAGGTGGTGTGGTGGTGGTGGTGGTGGTGGTGGAGGTGGTGCATTCGCCGCGCTTCCCCGCGCAACACTTAAACTTTTTCCGTTCAGCGACTTAATCGTCGATTAATGTGCGCCGGCAGTTGTGACAAGTGGCGCGTTTCCAACACCGGACGAATCTTTATGTCCACCGACACTTTCCCCCGATCTAAGATCTAAGATCTAAGATCCAAGATCTAGAAGAACTAAAGTGGAAGAGGGAGAAACGTATATAGAGAATTTTTAATTGTACTTAAATTATCTATATATATTTATCTATATATTCATGTTGATTGTCCGTATTTTTATTTAATTATTTAATCGCTTTTATTATTAATCCTAAAATACGTTGAGCAAATCGAACAATTTTTCTGATTTTTCCAAAGTTTGTATCATCGTTCGATTGAATGAAAAATAACTTTCGATATACTTAAAAATGCATAGAATGCATTAAATTTATGATTACGATAATTAGATAATGGGATTTCGTCTCGACGAGGAAAACGTAAAAAAAAAATAAAAAAAAAATAAAAAAAAAAAGATAAAAAAATATATCGACTTCTCAATTTTGCGGTTAAGGAGACAAATTACACTTAACAATACGCGTACGCGGAATTTGTGTGATTTCGTGTTACCAAGATTTTCCGTCTTTTCTTACGACTTCCATTCCGTCCCATTCGCTCAGCACATTCGCATGTTCTTTTCTCGGCCTATTTCTTTTCTCATCTATTTAATAGTATTATAAGTAAAACAGATTTTTAGGTCAACACTTAGTTACGCAAATGTCAAAAGGTGCGGCAACAGAATGCCTTTAAAAATGAAGATGGGAAGAACACCCCCCGTGAAGCAAAAGAAAACCAAAGAAAATTCAAAGCGAATAATGATTCTTGACGTTTGCATCTGAAAAGCGCTTATAAACTTTTTAATATTCGCTTCCTCCCACCACGCGTCTCCCCCTCCCCTCCTCCCCCCCATATCCACCATCCCCCCTCATTCACCTTCCCCGCCCGCCCAACAAGATTTCGTTCAATAAGGGGATATTCTACTACTCTTTATTTCTTCGCCTTTTTCTTCTTACCTCTGTCTTCCCTCTCGCGCTCACTCCCTTTCCCCCGTCCCTCGCGCTAACGTTCGCCTTTAATCTCGCTTCATCTTCGTTACTCTCATATTTTAGGGCCAGCCAATAACTTGCCTAGTTGCCGAGGAACCGACCAGCGTAAGACAAGAATGTCTAGATGTGAGTATTTCGCTTCTTTGACCTCTTGTGTCCGTTAAATCGAAACCAGTTTTTTAAAACTAATACGACGGTAAATTGCAACGAATCGATTTATGACTTTTAAATAAACAGTATGCTTACATTCCAATGCTGAGACTCTAATTTTTAATACTTTTCGCCTTTAATAATAAATTATTTATTTACATTGCATTATTATTAGCAATATATATGATAATAATAACGCAGAGATAGTTTTTATTTTTTGCATATAAATAATACAAAATCGAATAAATATACATATTAATACAAGTACATATATATATATATATATATATATATATATATATATTTATTTATTTATGTTTACACACGCATATACTTATTGTCAAATTTTATTGACTTTATTATATAATTGTTCGATACTTTATTTGCTTGCATGCGAAATATATGTCAATTGTGTAAAGTAATGTTATGTATTTGTGCTGATGCTAGCATAACAGAAAATTTAGAAGAAAATTAATCGAAAAATCGCCTGTCTCAAGACATCAATGTAATAAACAAATAGTGGCATACATTATCCCAAAATTTGTTAGTACCTTGTTGATTAATAATTAATTATATTGTTATATGGTTAATTGAATTTTGATACTTGAATGTAAGAATGACGTGTTATTCGTAAAATAAATATGCATAAATAAACATAAATTCTTTTCATACAACGAATAGGAGTCCCCGTATTAATGAATTTGCATTGGCATTTTAATTATTGAAAATTAATTTTTCATTTCACTTTTCCAACGCTTTTATAATTTTGCAGCTAAGGATATTTCACCCTTTTTTCATACATTTTCCATAAATACATTGAAATTTTTAACTATCAAAGATACCGCCAATACATTCTTCAGTGAATTGTATCTTTTTTTAATTGATCAATTTTTTTTTTTTTTTTTTTTTGCAATTTGCAATTTGCCGACAAATTTCGAAGAATATTAATTATTTATCAAATCTCTTAGGAATTATATGTAACTTATCTTTGCATTGAATTATATATGCACCATGTGACGACATGCATGACTCATATATTATTGAAACTGTAATTCAAAACAAAGTTGTTTGGTTAATTTTCCCTTTATACTGTTATACGCAACACAATCACAATAACCAAACATCAAACAAGTTTATTCAAGATTTAATCAGAAAATTTTGTTATAACTCAGTTTGCGGGGCTTATCACTTAATATACCGTACATTCGATGCCCTTATAGACCAGTGCAAAGCATGCGGATACGAGTATTCACTTGTGTTGATGATTTTAGAAATATGAAATTTTATATGATATACAGAATAGTTATTAATGAATTAAGCTGAGAATCTTGCAATTTCTCTATGTATCACATGTCGTATTATTCCACTGAAATTTATATAAAGGAAAATAATGCCACCTTCAATTCAGGAAATTATTGAGCCATCTGTTGGCAATTGAATTGACTTTCTTCTTACGAATAAAAGTAAATGACTTGTTTCGACACGTTTTATATGCATATATATATATATATATATATATATATATATACATACATACATTTATCTGCATATCCCTTATAAATTTAATAAAAATATAATTTTAGATTTCAACAAGCTAGAACGTTTCTTGTCGTACAAAAAAAAAAAAAAAAAAAATATTACCATCTATTTGTTATCTTTATTGTGTGTATCTTTTAATTGATAATTTTTTCTATAAATTTACCAAGTCGTCCGTATACATTAAATTAATACATTAAAAAAAAATTCAATATAAAATAGAGGGGATATTGAATTTAATGTCTTGGCACTAATGTAGTTTGTTTAGTGTATTAATTACTATATTTAGGTAATAAGTAATACTTTAAATGAAAATTATCGTTTATTGTCATTAAAATTAGTTGTTAGCTAATGTATCAATATAAGAAACTATACATTGCTTTAAAATAAATTGCATAAAAATATTACTATATAATATACTAATGATTATCCCGATATTACATAAATTTGATAAATAAAGCTTACTGCTTTTTTTTTACTATTAGACTTATTTTATAAGATTACAATAATAAGTATTGCATTTTTATATGTAAATTTATAATAATACCTATGATTTTCTATGTGAATATTAATTTTTAATACACGTTTAAGAATATTATTTTTGGATTAATTAATTTAGTAATAAAAAATTTATTTATTAACATATTATTTAACTGAACAGTATTTGAAATTATTACAAGTTTGTAATGTTGGATGTAAATAATTTAGACCACTACTGACGTATCCGGA
>NW_011948417.1:5419341-5451907 GCF_000503995.2 Ceratosolen solmsi marchali
TTTAATATTTTACTAAAAAAAAAAAAAAAAAAAAAAAAAAAAAAGAAACTGATCATAATTCGGCGCTATCGTGAACTGCAACGAATCATTTTTTTATTCAACTATTGAGTTTTAACTAACTGCCAGTTTTTTTTCTTTCTCTTTCAATTTCATAAATTGCACAAAGAAACACTGTTTCTATATAAAGCAAAGTAAATCATTATATTATTATTAAATTATACATATGAGCTTCTATATTCGTTGCCCTCACATTAGTGTCTGCGTAGTCTGCTATATAAATAAGACAATTTATCAAATTTACACAAATTTTTAACTGCAAAAATACGAATCAGTGCTATTTCATTGAGAAACGAAGCAACGTATGTCAATTTCCTACATTTTCGATTAGTCTTTTATGCATAAATGTAACGCAGTTGCAAAAGAGCTTCGGTGGTAAACCATATAACCCGTGAGGTGAAATGGGGGGGGGGGGGGGAATTTCAGCTACAGACCTTAATTGAAACGGCATTAGGCAGTTTAAGTCCCACGCGATAGTTTCGGTAATCACTTTTTCTGTGTGAGCTGCATATTATTATAAAGCGCCGATCCGTGATTTTCCCTAAACGAGTGTCCTACACGCGGGTAAGTTTTGCACGTCGCGGGGAGTCAGGTCGCAGGTACCATGGTATTGTTAATGCCAGGCCGAGTTTCCGAGGAGCCAGCGGAGATGCTCGCAGCTGTACATGTACGCTCATCACCGACTGCGCGAAACCGTGAGAGATGTGCCGAATAGTTCAAGCTAACCACCACCCAGTGAGTCTTTGCTCATTTCTGTGTATAAGTTTACGTCCATTCTTATGGCGAGTTTGCAAGACACAGTTTTTCCCAAGTTGAGTTGTCCTGTTTGAGCCCCAAGATTTCTCAGGATTGAAAGCGGGTCGGACGGCAATAGTCAAGTGCAAAATCATCTCTGGCATACAATAATAGATGCGCCTCTCCTGGCTCAAATGACTAATGAAGGGATGCATAATACACGTTAAATATTTCTATGCTTTTTTACAATGGGACTGAAGTTTTCAATATTCTTTTTTCCGTTGTATATTTATAAGTTTATATTATTTTCATGTGTAAGATAGGATAATATAATTCACATTATCGAACGAGGATATTTTTGTGTATTCATCCTCTTATAATATTATTTTACGAGCGCGATAAGCATTCGGACAATAATAAATAGAATATTCATATTAAATTGAAGATAATAAAATAAAAATATTAAATAAATTATAATTGAATATAATAATATTAAAAATTAAAAAAAAAAAATGAAAATAAAAAAAAAAATGGATAACTAATTGGATTAAGAAAAGTAATTATTTTCATGTATTTTTAAAATATGGAAGATTTAGAGGATTCATGATTTATAAAGCAATTTATGATATTCGATATTGTGCTAACGGATGAAAATCACGAAATTTTGTTATTAACAACAAAACGGAATCGTGAAAATAAGTCCTAAATCATTCCACAATAAACGGCATTGGTAACGACAACAATCAAATTATACAATTATCAATATAATGTGCTTGTATAGGCGCGCGCGTGTGCGCAATCTAATATAAATATTTTGAATTGAATTTTATGTTTAAAATTAATTTCAAAATTTTTTTCTTTCTTTTCTTTTTATCATAATAAACTGATATTGGAAAAGTACTTTTATTTATACAGCTGTGAGAATAATTACATAAATTACTCGTTCATAAAGAATTTATTGATTTTAGTTTAATTTACGAAGAACGTCATCGTAAAGTAAATCGACATATCAATAGTTTTTTTTTTTTACTTAATTATTTATTGAGAATGTCGTGTCTAGGCGCGTGTACCTTGGTATCGTTGGTCTTGTATATTTCTTCAAGATGCCCAAACTTTCAGCTACGTAAACCTTCCCTACTAAGAGCCAACTCGACTATCGTTTAACACAGCAGTTGATTAATTAAGACAACTCGCATGTCCGAACTTGTTTGGATTTTTATTAAACCGCTTCCTCAATCCTAATTCTTACTTCCTACCTTACGCCCCGGGATATTCAACAACTGCATTTACTTTCTCAACGCCCACAACGTCTGTCTATCTAAGCCTGCACATTCAGCGCAAGATTCTAGAATATTTCATGGTTTTTATTGTTCTATATTCGAAACTTCTTCGACCATATTCTTAGCAGTCAATAATTTCCACTTACCTTTCCAAATATAAATATGCTCATTTGAATTTCGTATTCATTACATTTCCTTTTGGGCTTGCATTATCTATATGCACATAGATTAAAGGTATTGGGAGAGTTGAGGAGGGATAATTGAATACCATAAATGATTTTTCTTAACTATTGAAATGTGCATTAACAATCACCTCTAGGTATGCCCATTTTAACGCGTAAGTGTCTACACTTGCCGAGTTATTACCGTCAAATTTGATGTGTACAATGCTTTTTCTCGGCGTTATTCCAATGTATCTTCAATGAATTCATAGCCATGTGTGGGCGTATATCGGCCGAGACTTGCTATTCCCCGCTGGTGGAACCCTAGGCGTGATACACGGTATTCTCTTTCCGGAATGCCCATATTTGCACAATTAAGTATTGTTCAATTAATTTCTAATCTAGTTAGACTAATTCCTGAATAAATAATGTTAACTGTATAATTGAAAAATTAGTGAAGCAGGGAGTGAGTTGTGGGCCAAAGTGATTAGTAATCTTGATTATTTTGTGCCACCCACTTGACAACTTCAACGAACCAGAAACTTGTAGTAACATGTTTGGAGTTTATTTAATTGGGAATAATAATTGCAGTTAAATGTAATTAAACATGGAATTTTGTATGGATTGTGAATCATTATAATGCTCGCTAAATGTAAGAAAATTATTCGTTTCATTTTTTCTTGACAAATAATTTTCTTTTAAATTTAAAATTATATTTTTTTCTCTCTCTCTCTGTCTTTTTTTTCTTTGCGTGTTACAGTGTTTCATAACTATACACTATTTAATCATTATTAACCACTACGAAATTATACTTGCGAATTCGTTGATAAACTTGTTTAAAAAAAAAAGGAAGCGATATTATTTTATTTAAGAATCTAAGTAAAAATCCATACACTTTCTTGTCGACAGATATTTTAGATTAAAAAATGCATTATTACCTTTTTATTTTTTTTTTTAAGGAAATAAGTATAACCGAATTGCTGTTCATATGAACCAACCAAATAAAGTACTTGAAAACTTGAAAATGACTATTAAAAAGAATAATAATGAAATTTACTTATGAATTTAAAAACATCATATTACGGTTATAAATTCCAATAAAAAGTGTAAGCAATAAAAAATTATTAATTATAATTAAAATTAAGATTAGGCACATTGGTATTTTATTATACTCTTAGCTACAATATAGTAATATAGTAGTCGACTCGTCTTTGTTTTTTAAATTTAGAAATGATTTAGAAAAGTTCCTTCTTTTCATATTCAAGGTAATATTGAAGGAACCTTTTGAAATTTGAAATAAGTTAATTTGGAACGATGCAAGGAGTAAGGCAAGACAAAAATATATGTTACTATAATGGAATACAGTAAATAGTTATAAGTAATTATCAGGAGGCATTGTTCGTATTGCCCTTTCATCCATGTGATAAATTGAGAGTACAGAGACACAGAGAAATAATATTAAAATCATAATATTTTGTTGCTTTTACAAAAAAAAAAAAAAAAAAAAAAAAAAAAAAAAAAAAAAAATTATGATTCGTGATTATTTAATAAAGAAAATATTAAACTCAGTTATTTTACGTATTAATGATCTTATTTCAAAGCCAATAATCGTTGGTATTCTTTAAAATGTCGCTAATTTTAGTTTAAAAATTTATATTTATGAAACAAATGTTGTGTACTAGCAAATAGGGCGAATGTCAAAATAACGAAAACTAACGCATTGGAGCATATATGTCGAGAGTTTGGAAAAAATTATCCAGTGAATCGATCGAAGGGCCCCTTCCTCCCTTCAAAATACACGTCGTCCACCTTGACATTTCCCAGTGGCATACGGAAGGAAGAAAAAGCGATAAAGATTCGGAAGTTGCGAAAGGAAGATCGAGGGGTCTGATGTCGATGCACTCGCCCTTCACACGTAAATGCAGCCTCTTGTATCTGTACCTATGTCGTGCTTTTCCCGACCCCCCTCCCCCTCCCCCATCCATTATGACTCGTGGTGCACGACGAGGCGGGAATTTTCCGGAGCAATATTGCTTTTCATTTTGGGGACATGTAATCCACTAAAAGAGCTTCGAGAGCGTAGGAAAGTCCTTTCAGTCAGCTCAAATTCGAGATTCGATGCGCCCTTTCCTCTGTAACTGTTTGAGTAACTGTTTGAGACAAATCTTTATTTATCGCTCACACGGTTCCCGATGCAATATATTGATCTTGCCGTGTGGTCTTATCCGTGAAGGTAGGGTCGTACGTTAATTTATTGTGTTTGCCTAGGTCCTGGCTAAGAATATTTGATAAGGTTATATGATACACCATATAGTCTGATAAATTCAATTTGCAGGTTTTCTTGTAATAATGTAAAATTTTCGCGGTTTTACGGAAATTTATGATTAATAGAGATTGATATGTTATTTTATAATATTTTTCTTTGAATATCCAATAGCTTGAATTTCATTATAATATCAATTCAAACTTTTTACTCAACTTCATTATTATTAGAATACATGTAAGCTAAATTTTTGCTTTAGATAAACAATTTCAATATTTTTAATAATGTGCGTGTTACGGCAGAAAACGGTAAGAAAAATTTATTACTATTAAAAATTAATAGTTATATCGTATGCGATCACATTGTGCAGGCAGCTAATTTCGCGTAACGATCGTGCAAATTGATATTTTTGCATTCGACTATTGTTAAAATATATGAAAAATATATGAAAAAAAACAAACAAACAAACAAACAAACAAACAAACAAACAAACAAACAAACAACCAAGTAAAGGAATAGTTTTATATTACTGATATTAAAGTATAAAATAAGATAATGCTTTTAATTAAAGAAAATGTTTATAATTTATAACGAAAGAATTTAGTAATGACAGTAATGAAGCACCACTTATACGGAAAAGATGCCAACCGATTTTTCTTTAATACATGTTAATCGCAACTACAAACGACCTAGACATTTACGCAAAGGGAGTGTAGACTTGCAGCCGGACGCTTGTAGATTATCTTCTCGATGGTCCAGTAAAAAAAGGAGAAAAAAAAGGTGAAACGAGAGAGAGAGAGAGAGAGAGAGAGAGAGAGAGAGTAAATTGAAGGAGTAGAGATAGGACGTAAGACACGCGTGTAGAGAGCTGCAAGGGGAGAAAGTCGTATATGCATTCGTACGTGGATTAGTCGTCGGGGTTATTAATAGAGAATGCAGGACCGAAGCGGGATCTTAGGTAACGGACCGTTAGCGCCGTTTGCCAGCCTCCCTATTTCGCCATTTGCCTTCTCTTTTTCTCTTATGCTTACAGTCTCGTTCAGTCTGAACTTACCTTACATAGAATATACGTCTTCCTTATTCTTTGCGTCTCTTATACTTCGCTTATTCGCGCACAGTCTTGTTTATTATTCGCACATTTACATACAAGGCACACGACACGGAGAGGAGACGAGCCACATTCGGGCTACACGAAGCGTGCCAGAATCCGCGATCGAGAAAGAGAAGAGGATAGTCATAAAGAATGAAGATGGCAGTAGAGGTAAAAAAAAGTTTTAGTTATGTATCGGGTAGTGGAGCAGTTTGACATTAACGAGAACGATGCAGCGAGTAAGAGACCGAGTGGGGTGCTTTTTTTTTTCTTTCTTGAAGGAGAGGCGCTGCAGGTATTGCGCATACATTTCAAAATATCAAGTATTGTTTATAAAATCAGCTAGAGAATTCAAGTGAACGGTCGGCTTTGTCCTCTGCCTCTGGTTGTGTATTCGGTTGACGGCCTTAACTCTTTAGACCAAGGGTGCGTCTCTATAAAATTCGGCGCCGTCGTAAACGTATTTACAGAGTTTTTAAGAAAGAAACGGTCGTTCTTGCGATATCGTATTGAAAGAGCATTGCATGTCAAGACGTCGTAGCCATGTATTTGCAATAAAGTCGTCGACAGACTTTTGTATGTTGATAATCAATGATTAAACTTTAAAAGAAAATTTATCTCTTGGTCATTGAAACAGTTTATATTAATTTAGTTTATTTCATTTATTACATTGAAATAATTAATACGTGGTTTTTGCATTTTGCATGAAATTTGCAATACAATTACGTTGCACGTTTAATATAAATTGATTGTGTAGGCTTTCTAAAAAACATTATACTTATGCAAAAGTATTTACGCGCAATATCAAATATTGTAATAATGTTATCAGCATTAACAAAACGGACTGTTTTCTGAAAAGAAGAAAAAGTCAATAACGGTAGGGCTAAAGGGACAATAATATGGACAATAATATAGGATCTACGAGGAAAGGTAAAGAGTTATGCTAAGTTATTGGTAAAATCGACGTTAACGCGAAAGTATCGCGTGACATGCTCTAACCGCGCAAAATATAACGTTTCTCGATACTTAACGAACTTGGCGCATCTGCACCTCGTTAATACAAGTCTGAGCTTCACCACTGAGCGCTGACTCAGGCATTTAATAGCACGACAATCAGGAGTGGCCATCGAACAAAGCCAAGTAGAGACAGAGAGAGAGAGAGAGAGAGAGAGAGAGAGGGCGAAAGATGAAATGTAACTTACACCCATGCAACAATAGACCTCCATGAGCGGGGCAGGATGCAATTCCAGTGGGTGAGCGAGAAGCGCGAGGAAAATCGCGCGCAGCCTCCCGCGTATCTAGCCTCTACCCCTGGCTTCCCCTTTTATTTCCCTTTATTTCTCTTCGGGCGTAATGGAACGACGTCTCCCTCCAATAACCTCGACGCCCTTGAGGCCGAGGCATTGCTCTCCCCCGAAGGAGCGGGAAGGTGGCCCGACGATTGCGGCGAGACGCTCAGGACCCCAACGTACTTATTGACTTATGTTCTCGGGGCGGGAAGGGCGCAGATCAGCTGTTGCGCGCGTTTCACTCGTAATCGCGGAAGGACCCCTGCACTGCCGGTATCGCGCGGTGCTTTCCTTTGGGGCAGGGGACAGTCGCAGAGGGCTGAGATGCTGGTGGCGGTGGCTCGATTGGGGAGGGATGGAGTGAGGGAGGGAAGGGGGGGGGAGACACCGGCACGCGTCAAGGAGACAGATCCGGGGACAGGAATCGAACCTCCAAAGCCAACTGGACTCACCGCGACCTTTCCTAGCGCTCAATGTTATTGGCGCTTGGCCTCGAGCGCTTTCGCGGACATCATTTTCTATCTGCCAAACGTCCATTATTATTCAACATTTGGCTTTTATTCGCCATTCTTGCAGTCAGTTTTGAGTGCAGTTTTGACATGTCCTGAGCGAACTTTTACGAACGTCTCCTCTTAAATTCCTCTCGTATACTCAGTCATGTACCCGCGGCACTTTTCATCGTCAGGACATAATAAGAAAAATACGCGACAGATATGCATTACTGCATACATTTCAAAATATTTAATATCATATGTTCGATTATTTCCTAACTCTGATTTAATTTTCAAAGCTCCGCATCGTAACTTTTGACACTAGTTTTATTACTCATCTAGCTGAGAATTTCACTCTTGTCGTTTGTATTTACATTAATTCTATTGCATTAATAAATACAATGTCAATATCATATTCACTAGCAATAACAGTTCTTAATGGATAAATCTAACCCGACCTCATACTTCATATTAATAATTAATTTGTTATGCATTTGTTTATTAATAATTGTAAATGATAATATTGAGAATTACGCATGAAGATAACATTTGTAGTTCTTAGAATGAGCAATAAGTACAAAAGGTGGTCCGGACTCTGTCTATTTATGACTGTGGTTATAAGAAAATATTCAAATATACGGCAATTAACAAGAGGTATTGCTTATAAAGCCATTGTCCTATTGTGTCATTTTCTTATTTGTTATCTTTTACTTACAGTACCATCGTACGCGTTAACTATATTTATGCATATATGCATATATATAAATTAATAAATTTTTGTACAAACAAGCGGCCAAAACAATGGTCGTTACGTGCTTAAAACGTGCATTCATACATATGCAGAACACAAATTGATAAAAGTCGTTGATACGTCCAAAGAGATTTACCGATATTGTCTCCTTCTCCTTTTTTTCTTTTATTTTAACGGAAAGATGGAGGCCAATCAAGAATAATAACTACTGTGCAGGTCGATACAGCTAAAACATTTTATTTTCAGCTATTAAGAGCTTACAATGTAGAAAAAAGCAACTTTGCGTTAGCAAAAGAGCAATTGAAAAATTGAAGTTAAATACAATTGAAAACGAAAAAAATTTCATTTTATCCGACTTACATGAACATCACATGGTATGATAAATTTTTACCAATATTTTCAATAATTTGACTATGAACTAATATTAGTGAATAATCATTCAATGAAAATACTCATACATGTAATTTGACATTTGTTTCTTTGTCTCGCTAATCGTCTTATTACGCCTCAAACGCGAAAAGATATTTTTATCTAAAATACAGATGGAAAATGTGTGGATTTGATGGATATAGACAGCGGATAGATATAGATTCGGAAAAACATACAATAAACATAAAGAAATGATGGGTGTCGAATGCATCGGCATCATTTTTTAATTTTCAATTTCCTACAATTTTGTCAGCTCGCATCTCTTGTGATCCGAGCGCTTAATAATGGTGCATTGCTAGGCACAATTGTGCCCTCATAATACCATCTTTCCCTCACATACGCGACAACTTGGCTACTTAAGTAGTCTTTTCCGGTTCATCTCCCTCGGAAAGTGGGTCGTGCCCGGGGTCATCGAACAGAAAAAAAGAAGAAAAAAACCGGCCCTCCCACATAAGATATCGTGCAATAAGCTGAGCTATTCGATTAACGGAGAGTTCGCGAGCGAAAGGCCGACAAAAAGATTGATCGGTCGCGATAAGATGTCAGAGTGTGTGTGCGCGCGCGCGTGTATATATATATATATATATATATATATAGAGAGAGAGAGAGAGAGAGAGAGAGAGAGAGAGAGAGAGAGAGAGAGAGAGAGAGAGAGAGAGAGAGTGAGGGTGGAAAGGAGGGAGAGAAGGAGGGATGGAGGGAATACAGCTGTCCGCGTCGACACGGTGACACACCCTAAAGCCACCAGCGGTTTTATGCGGACCCTTGTCTCCCGGATTGGACGACCGATGCGAACTTCTAGTTCCTTGCACACTAACAGCTGACGAACGTCACGAGCCGCACGAGAAAATTTGGCAAATTTCTTCTGTTTACTCGTCTACTCATTTCGAAGGTGAGCTGCCCTAACTGATGCTTCGTTTTTTTGCATCCAGGAAATAAGTAATAACGCATGCTAATGCAGTTTACTTTCCGACCAATTATCTAGCCTTTAGTTATTATGCTTTTGAATGTGAGTGCGAGTGAGAGCGGAGATAGACGGATAGATAGATAGAGCATAACCAGCTGACCGTGATTTTTTCCTTCCTAGATAGACGAGTCGATCGATCATTTGGTCAATGCATCGTTTTAATCCTCGGATTCAATATTCAAATGATATTAGCAGTAAAATTTTCAATGAATTTCTGTGAAAAGTGACATTGGTAAGAATTCTCCAGTAATGAGATATTTTATAGAAAATGCAATTAATTTCGGTTTAACGGAGTCACGGACGTTTGGTTTTATATCAAGTGTTCTCGTTTTCAACTACAAAGCCATCTAATCTTATATTTACAAGTATAACTCTATAAAAACAGTGTGCTGTAGATTACAAAAAGAATTCTTAATTAAATAGGTGAAACGCGATATTAAAAAATTCAAGTTACAAATACGAACGAGACGGTATTTCTAAGCGGTTGGTAGGATATTTTTTACATTCTGTGACATTAATACGTAGGAGTGTAAGTTACTAAAAACGTCTACTATCCGAGATTCATATATTTTTATATTGGGTTGCGAAGTATAGTTTAGTCGCTGCTGCACACAGATTATTAAGAAGTATATACATGACAGTCATTTAACTCCGGAATTGTACGATCTGCTTTCCATATTATCTTTCCTCGAATGTCCCGAAGGTCCTTCGTTTAAACAAATAGATGTATTTTGAGAAATGCGAGCCTCAAACCCCTGTCCGATGTATCTTACGATGGACTGCCGCGTACGCTTTACCATGAGTTTGAAAACTAAAAATTAATATTATTAATAATTATATAATTATTTTAATTATATAATATAATTTATAATTATATAATAATTATATTAATATTAATAATATTATTAATATTCTATATCTCATTTGTATAATAGGAGCTTCAAGTCTCTCACACTTGTGCGATTGTGGTAGGATTGAAAACGGTACGTAATTACCATTGCCCACATGTCATTGAATATATAATCAATATTGAATAATGAATAATGAATAATGAAGAATGAATAATAAACTAAATAAATAAATAAAAAATAATTAAAATAATAATAATAATAATAATAATAATAATAATAATATTATTTTTATTATTATTATTATTATTATTATTATTATTATTATTATTATTATTATTATTATTATTATTATTATTATTATTATTATTATTATTATTATTATTATTATTATTATTATTATTATTATTATTATTATTATTACTATTATTATTATTATTATTAATCATTATTCATTATTATATTAATTTTATCACTTAGGATAGTTTCTTAATTAATTTATTTAGTGGAATTTGTACCTTATTTTTTATAGCAGCCAATTAACAATTACGGGCTATAACAAACCCGAAACTCTCGTGCTTGTTTACGCACGTATGCGTAAGCGCGCGCGCGCGCGCATATACGTACAAACTTCAAAGTTGCTAGGTCAAAGCACACACGTTTCGTGGTATATCTCGAAGAATCGTAAAATTTACCCATTCAAGATAAGCTATAGAAAAGCAAAAAATATATAGGTATTATTGCGCTATCCATTAAACGAGTTAAGATGAGCAAACGGGAAAATAATTGTCCGGATAAGTAATTAAACAATCGATAATGGGAATTCGATTCGACAACGAAGACAATTCCGAATGAACAATAGACTGAAAATCAACTTAATCTTGCAAGGATCAGAGTGGCTTGCAAATATTGCCAAATCGCCAACAGAAGTGCAATAGAGAAAAAATTATGCACAAATGTACGTAAAGACACCGGCCTACACGTTCACACGTACCTGTCCCACATAAGAGTCCAAGAGAGCAAAGATATTGCGAAACACATACACGGGGTAGCGGGTCACGCAGATGGCCGTGTTGTGCACATGCTTAAGGGCGTCTCTGGCGATGTAGAAGGGAATTTCGGTCTTTCTGGCCAGTATGTAATGCTGCACAATAGAGCCAAGAGACCGGGAGCCTCGCTAGTGTTGATGCATGCTGATGCACATACACACGATAATGAATAACGGCGTGAGTTCTATACTTTTACTTGTTCCTTATAGAATATTACCGTTTATCTTAAAGAATATTATTAAACATTTGCAAAGAAGTTATTAGTATTAATTTCGCTCGCATAATTTAATTATTTAAACATTCGTAAATACATAATTCATTCATTCATCGATATAATTTTATCAACTATATTATTATTGATTATAATATAGTATTTATATTTTAATGTTTTTGCGCACACGTATTATCGATGAAAGTTTTATTATACGAGGCAATTCTGTGAAATATTCTTTCACGCGTCACTTATTTATAATGGGATTAGTAACTCAACAAAAATTTATAATTCTTTTGAAAAATTATTATAGCAACAAATTTAAAAAAAAGTTTTGTTCAAAATATTAATTCCATTTCGTAAATATGCATTTAAAGAAATTAAGCGTTTCAATAATTGAATAACTGTAAATACATAATCTACTTAAATATTACAAATGTTTTCCAAACAATAATTTTATTTTCACAAAAGCACCTCTATATATATATATATATATATATATATAACATAAAAGTTGTGTTGTGTACAAATATGCATTATGCGCTTATTATCGACCGCGAGTATATTAATACATAAGGCAATAAAGTATTAAGTATACTACACAGGTGTGCATCTAGCAGACCAGGCACATTTACACCTACCCACCTACGCACGCATTCCCGTGCGCGCGCGCACACACTCGCAACAGCCTATTTCATGAAGTATAATGTCCGCACTGACATAACTTATTCACATTTTAATTTTTTCCTAATCATGTAATTCATTGACTTTTTCAATTTCTAGCTTAAAAATAACGTAAGTAATTAGAGAAGTAGAGAGTGGCTTAGTATCAATTAATCGACACACATATTATTAAATTTTCTTTTCTTCTTAATACAGATAAATGAAATATTTACATAGTAATATGGAGAATATGTCTTTGTATACCGGCAATAATTTCTTAACGCACCATCGTATATTAGAACTATTAGATATATTATTAATTATATTATTAATTAATTGGAAATTCTGAAATTCTTGTAAGGGTTAATGTAAAAATAATGTTCATCAATACAAATACAAAAGCCATATTGAAAATTATATAATTTGAAAAAATGCTTGATTTGAAATTGCACCAACCGATTAATTTCTGAATAAATAATTATTGAAAGTATTAATAGAACTGTATCTTACACTATCATGAATATTAATTAATACTGGTTTCTATTTCTTTTTTTCTAAACTATCGTAAGCATACTTTCATTAGAGGCAAGTAAAATTTATCTTCTAAAATAAATATGAATATGCCAAGAATCTTGATATACCATTAATCTAAGCAGAGAAATTAGAAATCTAAACAATACATATGGCAGTAAAAAATCTACATAAATTATTCATTGTTAGCTGCAGAGCGCACTCGATATCTCGAAGACTCGTTAGCTTAACGAACGAAGCAATAGAATAGAAAAAAAAGAGTAAGATCACGAATATACCGGAAGTAAAATCGTATACATATACTTCGTGTATATGTAAGCTAACAGTTTTAAGACATTTAAATAGAAGGTAACGACAAATATAAATAACGTAGTTGTAAAAGCACCCGCAGTAAGAACTTACCCTTAATGTGGAATCAGTTATTATATATATACATACATGCATACATATACATATGTATATATATATATATATATATATATATATATATTGTATATGCAGATAAGTATTCCTTCTATCATATTATCCAAGAAGCGAATGGCAAGAATGTAATGTACTAAACGGGATCGTCATCTGTTCCTTCAGGATTTCACAGTCTCTCTCTCTCTCTCTCTCTCTCTCTCTCACACGCATCTACGCACACATTCTCGCTCACTCATTGTAACTTTTCTCCCTTTTTAAACGCGTCGAAACACCCTGATCGCATCGGTATATCTCACCGACCCTCTAAAGGAATTCCACCCCATGGGAATTGTTGAATTGCGAGATGGCGCAATTTTTATATTTATATACATATAAATAGAGACACGATGAAGTTACAACGTTACCAGTTAACGAATATACAACAATGGTAATCTGCAATCATCAATCCACTAAAATGAAGAATATTATTTTATTCAAATATTGCCATCGTTTATTCATATGAATCAATAATTCTTTGATATTTCAATTGTATATGATGTGTGTGAATAAAATTTAAATGAACCATCTTATTTAAACTTGTGTATGTAAATTTATATATATGAACTTAAATTTTACCCGGACATTGTCAATACATAATGAGTATACACAAGAAAATTGTCCATTTTATTAGGATAGTATTGTAAATTATTGTCGAAAAATTAATTATTGTTCTATCATAAAATATTTGTTATTATACAATTATATTTATGATATGATATGAATATTTGTATAATGCAAATGTCATAAGTAATAATAACATAATAATAATAATAATAGTAATAATAATAATAATAATAATAATAACAACAACAACAAGGGATGCCAATGTTAGTCTTAATATATTTTTTAACCATTTTGCTAAGTTAATTTGTCAATTAGTTTGTAAAATAATGAGCATATTATTTTAAATTTCAAAACTATATAAATCATAGTACAAGTTATTTCTTTAATTTTAAAAAATATCTTTACTTTGGTAACAATTGCTATATTTGTATTTTATCTTCAACTAAAGTTCGTTCAATAGCTTATTTAATCTGATCTTTTTCTATTTCTAAATTCTAGCGAAACTAGATTATACTGACCCCAGATCAACTGGCTGTCCTAGAACTAGAACGGGATTTTTATATAAGATGCGAAGTTTAGGGTAGACAACCGGATCAACATAACGTCATTATTAAACAATAGAAAAAGTAGAATAAATAAGTAAGAAGTAAAACTGGATATGGTTAAACCGGAAGTATCTTTATGTATACCAACTGAAAAATATATATCGATTAATTTTGCCAATTACTTTTCCGGTTGCATGTATTACTATATATTATGTATAAAAATTTATTATTAATTAATTTATTATATTAATTATGCAATATTATTATTCCAATGGGACATAACATATAGTCATGCTTTTAAATGAAAAATGTTTATATTATAATATTAATATAATTTATCGTATATGTATATAAATAAAATAGATGAACCTTCCAATTGGTTTAAGATAAATACAGGAGAAAAAGAAAATTTAATATCCATCACCGAAAAAATATCTGTTTCTATTTCATTTACCATTTAAATAATGTGAATAATCGTTCTTATTTTTGTTTAATTTTATAAGATGCAACACTCATTGTTCATAAAAATCCACCATTAAACTTTTGTGATATATTTTTTATGCACAAACTAAAAATTATCCCAAAAACTAATGAGAAATTAATTAAAAATTTACGTATTTTAATTAGGCAATGTTTTTCAAATAAAAATAACTTATTTATAAAAAATTTCTTTTCATGCAATGTTTTATTAATCTTTTCTAAAATTCATTTATATTAATATTAATCGTAATATAATATATTAATCTGTGACGTAAAATAGCTGATTATTTTGTGGATTCTAGGAACATTATACTATCGATATAAAAATTATATACATAATTTATTGTATTGTGCGAAATTATATTTAATAATACCGAAAAAATTACTTTATATTGTGCAAAAAATACTTTAAGAGTTTGTAAATTACATATTTGAAATTGGAAATTTACATAAGACGAATGAATCTGCAATATTATGAAAACTGAGATTTAAGATTGATTTAAGAAGACTCATAACATTTCTGTAAGTCTAGATCAAAACAACCACCATACAGTATAAAAAAACTGTATTCCAGTGATTCTTAGTCGGATGAATCGATCAGCTTTGATTAGATGCCAGTCAAATTGCTTTATGATTCTCATTTTCATTCAAATTGTTTTATGATTTTCATATTTCTTTACATTTTTTTAGCAAAACTACATCAGGCTTGCTGATGTCTCCGTGTCGATTGATTACGTCTCACCAAATACAGCTATTCATGAAAGTTGTACATGTAAAATGCATAATGCTATGTATATTTTTGCTCATACAAAAGAAAGTAAGTTAGTTTGTACAACTGTGCAAATTTGAATATACATAAAATTCAAAAATCTCTATATTTTATAATAATTAATATGTTAATATCAAAATGAATGAACATTTTATCTGAAATAAAAATGTTCAAATTGAATATCTCATATCATCAACGTTAAACAATGAATGCTTAAAAATCATTATATAAAGCAATTTGAACAGTTTAACAACTTATATTAACAATTTTCTTCAAAATTAATAGCAATAATAACTTGTTTTTAATTCAAGCAATAATTCTATATTTTTGATTATCTAATTAATTTTTTCCCTTTTACCACCAAAGTGTTTTCTATCATTAACATTTTCTACATTTTCAATAGAGGTTCCTAAAAATCTAAATCTATTCTGGCAAATACATGTGATTAATTGTATCAATTTACAATGAACGGTTTTTCCAAATCGTTATTTATGAAATAATTCTTTAAATATATACTTTTTTAAAACATAAATAATGGCGCCAGACTGAGTTGCCAAAGCGAATAAATAAATATGCTGCGTTATTCTAAAATCTAGTAGTATCCAATCGTATATACAGATTTTACTTTAGTCATTATAGTCTAATCTGCTTACGATTGATATTATTCTGTAGTATCGTGCGTTTTTTTTATCAGTAGGTCTGCTCTAGATACATATTATCCATTCCCATAGAAATAACATTCAATGCAGCCGTTCAGTTTGTAACATCTGAATCGTAATTTTTGAAAATATGAATCATTATTAAAAAATATTTTACAAAGAATAAACAGAAGAAAATTTGTATTCAATCTGACAATTAAATGCATTAAATTTATTTTTATGTATATTAATGTAATATAATATTATTAAGCATTTAGATTTTTATAAAAAAGTTTGATTTCGTGCCAAACAGTATAATGCAGCAGTTTCAATAAATTATAGAAATATATTTTAGTTGATTATAAAATTATTAATGGTGAAAAAATTTCATATTATATCGTTATAATTTCATAAAATTGAACAAATATATATTTTTTTGATTCATTAATATTATGATGAATTATACTTAGGTAATAAAAATTTCACTAATAATAATATTTTTAACGGTATTTTATATAATTAACAATTATAATACAATTATTCAATAATATTTAGGCTAATAATTTAATCGTTATTTAACTGTCTTTCGAAACAATATGAGAATTATAAGCGAGAATGCGGGTATTATTGTACATTTCTACGATGTTGAAAACTAGATACGAACATAAAGCAATTATATTAATAAAATTTGTTGTAGATTGCGAATGCTTTCTCAAGATCCAATTAAGAGAAACCGAAATAAAATAAGAGAAAAGTATCGAGGAAAATGAGAGCAAAAACATGAACGGAAGCAGATAAGCATTTCTAGGACGATTTAAGAATTTCTATTAAAAAAAAAAATTATTTTAAACATTACAAGCATTAGTTAATTAAAGATCTCATGATCTCTAAGAATATAGAATAACTAATATTTAATTCATAATCTACAATACATCATATATATTTATCAAGAAAGGAAGAAAACACATATCGATTTTTATGACTAAAACTGAATCGAAGGTGAAGATTAATTGACGCGACGAAATCATAAGATTATATGAAAATAAGATTTTACTTGAGAAACTACTTCCTTAATTCTCTTGTCTTTATTACTCATAAATGTTGGCCGCTGTTCACTATTATCGATTAGTACGTTTGAGGATCTCGATGGACTTTTGCTCGGTCCCGCCAACAGCTGCTACGTTAGCGAGACCCGTATACGCATCGTAATACATGAAAAGTCTGTACAATGCCCGTGTAAGTCTAAACAATAACTGAACGAGTCGACTTTGAGCTAGATAATAAGAGTCGGAGAATCGAAAGAAAGAGTGAAAGAATCAGTTATAGTGACGTGCAGAGTGACAAGGCAAAAAAAAGAGGGAGAGATATATAGAATGAGAGAGAGAGAGAGAGAGAGAGAGAGAGAGAGAGAGAGAGAGAGAAAGCGGGTGGGAGTGATAGAAGGAGAGAAGATAGAGCGCAAAAGGACGTTCAAATGGAAACTATAGAGATAGTAATAGAATGAGACTTATGAAAAAATAACAGAGAGAGAGAGAGAGAGAGAGAGACAAAGACAAACAGACAGTCGGAGACAGAATAATTAGAGGAGCAGATGAGTTTATCGATCTCTTGGATAAATACTTCATATAACCTCTATGTATGAAAATGCTGAAACTATATTATAGTTTGTATAATTTTATTAAGCATTTGGATATAATGTAATAAAAAATAAGTAGACACGATGAGTTTAGAAATAAATTTAAGGCGCTAAGGGCATTATCGAATTTTTCTTGAAACAATAATATTTGATTTCAATTTTTCAACAACACATTCTGAGGCGCAGTTGAATTATATATGTATTATCTATTTTCTATTAGGAAATTAGGAAATTAGTCGATAATCATTACATCGATTATCAATTAGTCGATAATCATGAAATGTAAGAGTTTATTTAATTTGGAAATAATAATAAATTGCTTCCATGAAAATTTATTCAACATTGAAAGTTAATTTATAACAGCAGTCGGAAAATCTTTTGACCTACTGTTCCATTTATAATTATGAGTGCGCTAACAACACTGAATCATTTAAAAAATATGCTATGATTTTACGGGCTACTATTATGAGTAATGAAAAATAAATTACTTTTCACCAATGAACTCTGCAATCAATATATTTATCTGAATAGATAGTGCGATCGATTGAAAATTCTAGACTTATGTCATCGAAAGAGACGTTAATATGAAAATTTGTGCTATCGCTCTACAATCAATGGTTAATTCATCGAAGAAAAGAGTAAATATATTCAAGATATTTAAGCAGTGGATTTTTTTTTACAGCTTTATTATTGGAAAAGGGTTTATTAAAAGTGTGATAAATTATTTGTTAAGTGTCCAACCTATAGTGCAACGTAACATTCGAAACTGTGTGAAAATTCTAATTAAATTAAACAAATTCGTAAATCGTTAAACTAGTTTATCGTTGAATAATTAAAAAAAAAAAAAAAAAAAATAGAGGAAACTGTAGGGCCTCATCAAAATATCAATATATTAAGAAAACTTTTCAACAGTCGACAGAATTAAGAAATTATTGTACTGATAATGACACATCTCAATTATTTATAATATAGAAACGATGTATGAGACATACTTATATTTTCTTAATAAATAAATGCAATAATGCTGACTTTGAAACTGATAAAATCCATATAAATCCAAGAACAATATCAACAAATGTTCAGGAAAAATTCTTTTAATTCAATTCCTAAAAAAATTAAGAATTGCCTCCCAAGTTAAAACTTTTTAAGCTCATGAGATACTGTATACCTCAGGATTAAGAGAAGCAATTAATTAAGCCGTAAACTATTGTTCACATTAAATTATGTATAAAGTAAATATGCTGCAAGCGTGGCCGATGATATATTATAAATGAAGAAATCCAGTTATTTCTTCTGTATAGAAAGAGAATTAGCCTTTCTGCAGGAATTCCGTGATCTATACAATAGTCAAAGTATTAATGAAAATATGACGAACAAAACCATAAAAAGATTTTAGGAGATAGATAAAGTTTAAGTAAAAGTTGAAATTGAAAATTGTTAAATAAAAATATATTTTTTAACATATTTATGTAAATTTAATGAAATTCTCTTTGCATTAACAACAACAACAACAACAACAACAACAACAACAACATATGTGGGAGATTAACACGTTACGAATGAATTTTAAATTATCTTTTGAAATATCACGTAGATTTTTTATATTTTTTATATTGTTTGCATTTCAATAAAAGATTTTAAATCTAAAAATATATAAAATAGTTTAATTCGTTACTATTATATGAAATTTAGCATTTTAGCAAAATTATAATGCTTACAATGTGTTATAATAGATAGCGAAAAAAAAAAATGTTGTCAACGAATTTAAAATTCAAGGACTGGTCAATATTTTTCAGAAGTCGAGGACGTTCGAAGAAAAAGTCAGTAAAGGGGAGGGTGGAAGTAATGGAACAGAGATCTCACAAGAGGATGGAAGTAAAATACCGAAAAAGTACGAGCATGGAATTAAAGAGCGCAAACGTGAAAAAGAATAAGACGGAATATTTTTCAGATATTCGACCTGTGCTTCCTCGTAGAGTAGATGAGTTGAAAGTACGAATAGAGAAAATTGTTTTTCTAACGTCATTTTACTTAGAGACATTACTGGAACATTGTAGCGAAACATCTATTTAATTCTTTTAACATTCACGTACGTACACAAGATATGTAAATTCGTAAAAAACATATCGGGATATTTATTCTTGAAACTTTATAATTTTTATTTGTACATTTAATGTGTATGCGTAAAGGTACCTAAGGCTTTATTGTATTTATCAAATAATTGTTTCATTCTATTTATGTTAACGAGCCACAATAATTTTGTAACTAACGTTATTAATAAAATAATAAAGTTCGTTGCAGATGTTTTCGATATTTAAAAGTAATATTTAAATTTTTCAACTTAATATTATTGCCAATTTTATATATATATATATATATATATATATATATATATATATAAATTTAATTATAATTCTATTAATTAATCGTTAGATTGATAATTTTAATATACTAGTGATAGTATATTATAATAGTAAAATAGTTTTATGAAAATTAATTGATTTGTCGTCATTTTAATAATTGAACTTCAATATTATACTGTGAGTATCACTATTTTAATTCAATATTATATTATATTGGATAAATAATATTTAAGTTTGAATTTTTTCGGCACAATAATTATAATTTATTAAATGCTTATGAAATTAATTTGCTTATAGAAGATTATTTCAAACTTAACTTACACGTTCTTCTAGGATTAATTATCGCTGTTTTTTGTTTTTGTTTTTGTTTTTTTTGTTGTTTTTTAAATAAAAATGATCGATTTGACAAATGTTGTGATAGTCTAGTAGCTGATAGTTGCGAAAGATATTATTGTTTCAATTAAACACGCATCTTATAAAGAATGATTAATCATTTAAGGAATCATAATTCACATATGATGAAAAAGATTATTACTCAATGTACATTTTTATATGTGTAAAGAAAAAATTGCATTGAATATCAACAATAAAAATGATTTTTTCGTATTCAAGACGTCCTATCGCACCTTTAAGTCTTAATTATACGATTTTTAGTATAATAAATATAACAAAATAGTATTTATTTTGTATATTATAGATTTTGATAGAAAGTTCAGAAAATTATTAAATGACGTTCTTCTAACATAAATGGTAAATAATTCGATTGACAATCATTATTTACACCATTTAATTTAGCATTCAATTTTATTTTATTAGTAAATAACAAAATTAATATAAAAGATTATTTTCTTTATTAAAAACCTCTTTATTTCAACGAAAAGAAAAAAATATATTCCATTATTTATTGTCCTGTCCTTGAAGACACAAATTATGCATGTAAAACTGCAGTTTGCATTATGACTATACATTGCGTCGATGACTTATTATTCTGACAATTATATAATAAACATGTCCTACTTGTGCTCCGTGCAATACACTTAATTTAAAAAACAGACATAAAGCATACAATATGTAAGGATGTAAAATTTTGTTGGTAACAGCTATAGTTTCAATAAATTCTTAAGTTGTAAGAAAAATGAATAATAGCTTTTCTTTGAACTTTGTCTATAAATATTGGGTAGACGTAAGGCAGATCTGAAAAAAAAGTCAGGCGCCTGTGGATTTGCCACAATCATCGTGTAAGTTTAAACACTAAGAATGAGAAGAAGATGCAAAAAAAAAAAAAAAAAAATGAGAAAAATAGTGGGTGTGCAGAGCGAGGGAGCAAATGAAGAAAATGAAGCAAATGAGTTTGTAAACAACTGGTTTGACAAATCAGTGAAAAATGCACGAGCTCACGGTTGCAGTTACGTGCATTCGATTATGCTATTTGGCGATCACGTACACCGAAGTTTTTGGAAGAGAGTTCCATGTCGGGTTTCTTCATCTTCTTTTTGCAACGCACACCTAGTGAATTTTAACAAGAAGATGATGAACTAACCGAGATGGGAGAGAGGGCATTTAAAGCTACTTAGTTGGGTAAGAATTAGAAGAGTCTTGTGTGAAAATTGGGGAAGTCGAGATTTTTCACGGGGTACGGAGAGGCAGGCGCGCGACTGCGAAAAAAAGGGAGTCGCCGTGGCGCATAAATACACGAGAATTATTGTTGGAATTCTAAGTAGCCAGTGAGGTAAAATGCGCTGAGTTAGCTGGGACGACTCGTGTTATTCAACTACGCAATACTCGCGATAAGCATATTCAAAACAAGTGTGCGGCGTTAATCTGGATAAAGGTCACACTGATGATACATGAGTTTTTATTGTTTATGTTTTATCATTATCACTTTCTAACGGTTGTCTTCATCCAAAGAGTTATAAATTAATGTACTCGATGTAGCATGTCTCGATTGCCAAAATAAGCCAATTTTTATTTAGACAATATGACACGGATAAGTAAAAGCTTATTATGCACGCGTCAGAAAAGCTGATAAGTCAAAACAAACAAAATTTTCTTAATATTTCTCGATAGCTAATCACATTCAGCCTAAATTCAATCAAAATTATTTAAAAGCGTATTCTTTAATAGTGTTATTTTTAGTTGTCGTTTTTTTTTTTTTTTTTTTTTTTTTTTTTTTTTTTTTTTTTTTTATTGTTATATATTAAAATTAAATATTTTTAAAAACTTTGAATTAACAAACGTATGTTTCCTGTATCGAATTGATTAAATATGAATTTTATGATTGAAAAACTTATTCATGAATTTTGTTAGGGAATACATAATACTAGAATGAAAAATAGATAATTACAAAACTCTAGTTTAGATATCCTATGAGCTTATGATAAAATATACTGACGCATAATTTCAAACACCCATCAAGTCCATTAAAAAAAGTTTTAACAGAAGAATTTACGAATGTACTTAAATTAAAAAAATTTTCTTTTAATTAATGTTTTTTTTTTTTTTTTTAAGTGCTCTGACTTTATTTCCTTAAATTAATGATAATAAAGGAAGTCTGAAAATAATAAGAAACTAATAGTAATAAGGCTTGGTTAAAGTAAAGGAAATGCAATTAAAAACGGGCGGAAAATGAATAATTAGAGGAGTAGATAAGTTTATCGATCTGTTGAATAAATGCTTCGTGCAACTTCTTCTATGTATGAAAGTGCTGAAACTGTCATACGGTTATACAATTTTATTAAATATTTCGATATTACGCATCAATAAATTTGTAAATTTTCAAATTTATATAATAAAAAATAAGTAGATACGATTTGTTTTCCGATATATGGCACACGCGGGGCTAAAAATCACTGAAGTATTCCTTTAAATCTTGTAGCATATATTTAAGTTATAAGAAATATCAATAGAGTTTAGATATAAATTTAATGAGCTAAGCGCATTGTTGAAGTTCTCTTGAAACAATAATATTTTATTACAATTTTTCAAAAAACAAAAAAAATTCTCAAACGCATTTAAATACGAATCAGAGCGAAAAATTTCATTAATTTAAAAAAAATTCAAATTTAATATTATTAAAGATTCCATTTCCTCCCAAAAAAAAAGCTACACGATTTCTTATTTCTACTAAAAATTCGACAAAAATTTATTTATTGTCGTAAATTCGATAAAAAAAATTGATACAATATTTTTAATACTATATTTGTTTTAAGTAATATTTATGCTTAATGTTATTCTTTACATATTTCTATAGAAGTGTATCATGGAAATAACTAAAAGAATGAAAATCTTAAGTACCTGTTAGGGTTATAGATAGAGCGTACAATGGAGGGAGAGAAATAATGTTATAAAATTTGAAATTATTGCAGAATTGTAAAATAATTACGAAACAACTGTTGATATAATAAGTTGTTGGTTAACCAAGCATTCGCTTACAATATTCATTTACATTATACTGCGACTCAAAGTTTGAATTTCAAAAGGTTTTTAAACGGTGTTAGATGAAAACGGCCGAAAACGCGTGCTAAAAATGTGTTGCCTAGCACAAGAGTCTTGCAAATGATCGGATGCGGCAACACTATCACCCAAACCATATGAGCGAGAGAATACAAATGCTTATGACGAGTAAGACAGAAACGAAGAGATACAACGTGCGATATGTGAGAAAGGTCCAGGCGTATGGGATATGAGAGAAAGAATGAGAGAAGAGTTGTATGTACTGATAAATTGAGGCGCGGCAGTGGAGAAAATGAAGGAAGGAGGGTGAGAGAGAGAGAGAGAGAGAGAGAGAGAGAGAGAGTGTGGGAGGGTGGGACGGAGTGAGGAAGGGAGACTGAGAGAGAGAGAGAGAGAGAGAGAGAGAGAGAGAGGGGGGGCAGAAATGAGGGAAAAGGAAAGAACGAGTAAAAGAAGGAGAGAATGAGAGTAAAGAAAGAGTCGTCCGTTTCCCAGGCCCAACTCCCTAAACGTACACGGACACCAAATAGAATTTAAATCTCAACCGTCGTCGGCGGTATAGGCGGTTGGTGGGAGCACAACTCGCGGGGAATGCAACGAGCGCAGGGTGGTAGAGAGGGGGTGGGTGGGTTATAACGGAGGAGGAAGAAAGGAAAAAAGGAGAAGCGCGTGAAAATGACGACCACGAGGTTACGAAGCTAGAATCTTGGTTGTTTGTAAACAAGGAGATACGGGAGAGGTATTTGACCCAATGGAAATCTGGCGAAAAATTCTGCTCATTTTTTAACATGAAGAAACATTTTGCTGACGATGGTCGTCACGTAAGCATAAAGAAATCATTGTTATCTAATACTTACAAACGCAGATACATATGCAAAGATTTGTATAATTCGGCATTTTAACGGTTTGCAACATGAAAATAACATTTTTCATTATATTATTAACAATTGAAATTGTTTTGAAAATGTATTTGTTCTTATTGGGCATATTAGGCTTTTAGTTTTTAATCTTTTATTCCTATTTTATTTTAAACAAATCTAAATTTTGTTTCTATTCCCATTAGTATCATTAATATTATTATTACTCATAATGATATTATTAATGATAAAGGTTTTCCTACGGAATATAATATTGTATAATAAATTTATAAAGATCGTATTGTATATACAGCTATATGTTATTTTAAAATTAAAATGTTTCATGAAAGAAGATAGACAAAAAATCATATATAGATTTGTGCAATCTCGCCAGGTCATAAGCAATTTCAAGATTCATCGCTAACATAGAATGCCAATGAAAATAAAAGATAATTTTTAC
Organism: Ceratosolen solmsi marchali; assembly: GCF_000503995.2. Classification (NCBI taxonomy): domain Eukaryota; kingdom Metazoa; phylum Arthropoda; class Insecta; order Hymenoptera; family Agaonidae; genus Ceratosolen; species Ceratosolen solmsi. Next base: position 5,444,384 of record NW_011948417.1, read on the forward strand.
CATAATGAAGCGACTCTAACATTACTCTACGCGCTTGATTTAATGCGCCTTTTGTAGCGTTGAAAATCTTATTTTACAAAATGGATTATCCATATTAGCGCGTATACGTTTACTGTAATTGAAAAACCTCCATAGAATAACGAGAAAAAAATCTCTTAATGGGTGCAAATTCGTTGGGCTCACCTTGAAACGCCATAAACTCCAAGATGAAAAAGATGAAGAAGAAGAAGAAGAAGAAGAGGAGAAAGAAAGAAAGTGCGATAGAAATGAATCTCGCTCGATTACACGATTCACGGGTATATTCATCTTATTTTTATTTTACATTAGATTGCAACTAAATCATGTTATTATTTTATTTCCGCTCTTTATATTCTCTCTCACAATCTAAAACTAAGCTAAATTCCATTATAAACGTTTTATCATTTGTTTATGTGTGAGAGTCCGACGATTAGCGTTAAATATAGCCACACCAAATACATTAATGAATTAATAAGTCATTATTTCCGCATAGAAAAGTGGTTATCTTGATTATAGATGATAAAGGAAAAAGAACAAAAAAAGCTCGGTCTAAAACAAAAAAAGCCCGTCATTAATTTTATCCCATGAAAATGCAATTCCATGAAGGACAGTGACAGAGGCCAGAAATAATTACGTCATTCGAAAAATGACTCGGTTGGCGACAAAAGCTCGCAAGCGAAAAGTCGGCAGGCAATAACAGAGTTGACCGTTGACTCTCGTACTTTTTCAAGAATCCTCCTTTCTCACGGGGCAGCGTGTGGTTGGCCCACATCCCCGCGACGTGCACCGTCCAATTCGGTTCCGGACTCTCCGGAGGTTTCCTCCCGGCGATATCACAGAGACCGTCGGGGTTCGGACTAGGAGCGAGAACGAATTCCTGGGCGCGGGAGCGAAGGGACGAGGCCGGAGGAGATTCGCTTCCCTCCACCCCTCCCCCCGCCTCTTATACCCACACGTGCGCGAGCGCGAGCGCGTACTTACCACCCCCCCCCTACAAGCGCTCTCTTTCTCGGTCTGTCTAACTGTTTGTCTGTCTTTGTCGTTTATTTCGCCGCGGGCGCCCAAACCGTCGCTGCTCCGGAGACGCTTTCCTCGTGTTGCTATGCGAGCCTCTTCCTCGCTCCGCCCGAGACACCGCCACTCCCGCACGCGACGACGAGGGGCAGGTAGCGGTGGTGGGGCCGGACCCCTTGATAACGAGCACTTCCCCCTCCGCCCTCAAGTTCAACCGATCCGTCAGTACGCAAATATCATTGGGAGTAACTGTGCCACCGAGCCCAAGTCCCACCGAGCCTCTCTCCGGACTCTCCTCCGACGTTTACGTAATCGTTTTGCCTCATGCTCGAATCTCGAATTCCGATCCGCTCTGTCTCGCTTTACCTCGCTCTCTCAACGAGCCACTCGTTCCGCGATTGTTGTTGTCAAGTCTCAATTCGCTGTTATGTCCAATCGTATATGTTTGGCCGATGCCGCTCTTGACAACGCGTCTCATTCAGACACGAAATCACGCGGGTCCTCGGATTCTCAACACGTGGAGGGACGCCTTCAAATTGCAGGCTTGTAATTATTTTTTCAGATACGTGGCGTGAGGCCGAATTGAGTAAAGTCGATCTACAATCGTCTAATTATTTCGTTTCTTCTAATTTTCGGGCGCTTCTGACTTCTGTAGCGAGAAGTCGTGTGAAGATCATCGCGACGATGTGTGCGCGCTGACGAGAACATAAATCAACGGCCAGCGGAAAAGACAGAAAGCTTTGAAATCGCCGTCTCGCAGGAGAAAACGACAAAGGCAGAATCTTTTGAAAGTAGAGAGAAGAGTCGCTTAATATTCCGTGAAGGAATCGCTCACTTCGCAGTGGCGCATCTTCACCAGACATAACTTATCATCCTCATCCTCATCATCGTCATCGTCGTCGTCGTCGTCGTCATCATCATCATCGTCATCATCATCATCTTCATCGGCATCCTCATCGTCAACCGTCAATCGTCAATCGTCATCATCGTCGTCGTGCAACTCCTCCGTCACCTCTAATTTCTAAGGCCCCTCCTCATCCGCATACTTCATCTCTTTCTCCCAAGTGCTTTTTCAGAATGAGCGTGTTGCATTGGCTCTTTAAGAGCGTGAGAGAGTCGCGAGCCACGTCGCGCAACGTCACCTTAATACAAACCAATATGAATGCACTCTTTGTAGCAAACACGTGTCACGAGTGAGTACAAGATGTTATGACTGCGGGCTCAGAGCCACGAAACTTTTCGATCTCCTCGCCTCGATTCACGGTCTCAAGTGATCCGCACTTTTGTTTTAAACCGAATCGTATTTTCTTTTCAATGCCGCTTAAGTTTTCATTGCCGCTTTAAGTAGGCGCTTGATAAAGAATTGGTGCGATATATTCATTATCGATATCTTAACGACTACCTTATCGTGCGCATTCTTTGCAATATGGTTAGCCGTTAAAATTCTAATCCCTTTCTTCATTATGTCACAATTTATAGAGACTGGAAAAATTAATTAATTATAGAATTTTATAAGGACTAGGATGTGCGCAAGCAATTGATACGTATTTTCAAATAATTATCAGAGAAGGCCTTTTTTATTCTTTTTTTTTCTGTTTTTTTCTTTTTTTTTCTTTCTTTTTTTTTTTTATTTGATAATGCTGAATCGAGAGCATACGGAATTACGTCTTCCATACTTATCTACATTAATCGATATCTTCATTAATCGATAAAATAAAAATAATCCTTTCATTCGCTCATTTAATGTAATGATTATTTTTCAATAAATTCCTTGTATGGCAGATAAAAGTATTTTAAATGAGAAAGAAACCATTGAAATGTTAAGAGACATTGTAAATTCGTGTTATTTGAAAATATTGATTGAATCGTGATTATTCGTAATAAGCAAATGCTCATTATTCTTTATTATAATCTAATAATCAATCTGCGCTAAAACGTTAATAAAATATCATAAAATTTTGCATATCACCTATACAGAAAAGATTAGTCGACCGATTGAATTTATATCGTGGAGCATTATTTTCTTGCGATCGACATGTATGCTACATAGTCTAATTACGAATAACAGTTTATTTTATCGTGATATTAAGACTGAAAAGTCGTTGGTCTCTGACGCAATACGCGTTGTCGGGATCAGCGTTTTATGAGTCTTCGAGTGTTGCTAGGTGTCGAATTCTCCCGAACATATATTTCTCAATAAACTTGTGACTTTTATTTAGAATTTTAAAAATATATATGCACAAAACCGAGTTGCTACATTTTATACAATAAAGGATAAATATTGTTTTTATACGTAACATTATGCTGAGAAAAGCCTTGACGATACTTTTAAATATTTTAGCAAAGACTAAGAATATTCGTAGGTAAGTAATTCTTTGTTGGAAACCATTATTTTAATAAATCTACATATAAAATCGTTGATATTCTAACAATTTGCTTTATAAGAATATTGTCACGTAATTTGTCAGATTATTTTACTGATTTTACAGAATGACGAAGGTAATAATAAAAAATTAAAAGTACGTAAAAGCGACAGTTCCGATTAAAAATTAAAAATTAAAAACTCAATTTAATACACAAATTTTTCTGAATTTTTGTAAGTTAAAATTAATTATTAATGGCCGAAGAAAGGTGGATTTATACACAAGTCAAATTATTTTAAAACCCCTTTAATGATTCTCATAATTTTACTTCTTACTTAAGTAATAAATTAGGTCATTAATATTTTACACCTTTTCATCTTTTGCTTTACGTTTAATGAGAAAATTAATTGGATAAATTATTTAAACATAGTAATAGAACGCACGTGTAAGTTGTTCAACCCCGATAATTTTTATAATGTCTTACACTGACAACATAATTTAAACATTCTTTAATTATAAACAGTCGATCATAGTATTTAATAAATACTTTATAAATCGTACAGTAATTGCCGTCTTTAACGTCATATTTATAATTTTGCATGAGAGTATTTGTTATATTACATTCTCATAATCATCATTTCATATTAGCACAGTAACTTCATTTTGTACTTCGTTCGTCATAAATGTTCGGTTTAATTTTTTTTTTTTTTCGTTTTCAACATCCACTATTTATTATAAGATCTGTAATAATTTTTTTTTTTTTTACATATTTTTCAGTACTCTCTCGCAATATCAAAAAAAAAAAAAAAAAAAAAATAAAAATTCAAATCCAAAATCAACCCTAGAATTATTTCATAAACTATTTTCACTAAAATTAATCAATATAATTATTAATATAATTAATAGTTTTATAATGTTGCATTAATATGAAAGGGAATAAAAAATATTTTAACGAAAGTAAATATTACCATACTATGGCTTATATATCAATGCGTAAGTTCTAGTCGCAAAAATATTGATATTCATAATTAATGATGAGATTGTTATTACCATTAAACGAGATCATTAAGGATGTGCTTATATTTTCATAACTGTTATAGCATTGTACAAAATTAATTATGGGTATAAACGGTATTTATAAATACATTAATACGAATAAAATATTAATATTAATATTTTACAAACATAAATTATAAATTAGTTGGTATTATAGATTGCAGTTATTCTTATAATTTTTTAATTAAATTACTTTAAGCAATTAAATATGAAACATTTATTTAAATAAATTATAAAATATAGTTATATAGTTTTTCAATGCATAAGTAATTACTAATTTCTATATTTAGAGTGAGATTTATATTTTTGCAGTAAAATGAAAAACAATATTTATTGGCCTGGAGAATAATTAATCAAACGAAAGCTTTTGTTTCAGGCATATGTGCGATTTTGTGTTTACATTTTGCGTGCGTGCGTGCGTGCGTGTGTGTGTGTGTGTGTGTGTGTGTGTGTGTGTGTGTGTGTGTGTGTGTGTGTGTGTGTGTGTGTGTGTGTGTGTGTGTGTGTGTGCGCGCGCGCGCGTGCGCGCAGAAAATAAATCTCAAAAATTATGAAGATATAATATACCTTAAATATGAAATAGTCTGAGTATGAAGCTTTAACATTTAGTAAAATAGTAAATATTCAGAAGAAGCAGAGTAGGTAAGATTTTGACTTCAACAAATAAAACGTTTCTTTTGAAAATGGGGATTATCGTATCGGCATCACTACAGACGCGAAGGTAATATAGTTTTTTTTTCAAAGGGAAACTTAAAAGATCTAAAAGAGATGAATGGGATGCGCTAGCTTTATCTTTAAAAGGCGTGTGCACAAGCGTGGAAAAGGAAGAATTTATACGTGAGAAGGTGAAGTGCCGAATAGAGGCTTTAGGATCTCAGAGAGAGAGAACCTCTTCTAAGAAAACGAAGTTAAAAGTTCACATAAACGAAGGTGAAGTGTGGCAAGAAAGGCAAGGAATTCGTAAAGCCCAAAAAGCCAGTGAGATGCACTTTAACTAAACAATCTTGTATGAGGGAGGGGGGGGAGAGAGATTCTGTTTACATCTCGACAATTTTTAAAGACTACGCAAGGTAAGATGTGATTTTCTTCATCTTTACCTTTTCCTTCTCGACATAGTTTCTTCTCGTTTTATTTCATCGGGATTAAGTCACGACAATTTCACGCATAACACTTTATGCGTGCTTTTATATAGAGAATTTTAATTTATTACAAACTACCGAATGTATACGCAACTAGGGATATTGAAACTATGTTGTATATAAACTATTTTCGAATAAAATATGAATAGATAATGTAATCTATTATTATTGTTTTAATTATATGTTTTTGTCTCAAATTAATTAAATACTGATTAATTTTTCTTTAAGAAAGAAGGCAAAACAAATTACATTAATTTACAATATTATGTTTATAATTTCACTTAAATATAACTTCCTAGATAATAAAATTTTATGATTCATTCGAATCAATTAAATAATTAAAAAATGTTTTTCTCAGAAGTTATAACTTAAGAATAAAAAATAAGAATAAAAAGAAAAATGAATTTCCAATGATAATAGCTGTAACAAAAACCTGACTGCATCAATCAACCCTAAAAAGTTTTACCCCCAGCTGAAACGTAACTAAGTACGTTGAGGTTACGCCCCCTTTTCTTTCGATCTACTTCAAATCAGGCAGCCGGATTTTCCGGCTAGATAAAACTTCAAGTGACTCAGGTTTTCCAGTTTTCAGTATTATTTTTTCACCTCCGCGTTTTTGCGGGAGTCGGGCCGACGAGATACGTGCGATGTTCCAATAGGATGATGCCAGAAGGAACCGCGCAGAAAAAGATGTAAAAGAAGAAGGGAGGTGGGACCCTTTATCGGGCAGTTGTGGCTAAGTTATTAAACTCATGCATAACCAGTCCGGACGACAGACTGGTCTAGCAGCCTGGCCAGACCAATGAAAATCTTGTGGGCCCGAATGAAGAAGTCCCAAGTCTGGAATTCGGAGCGTCCTGTTGCTATCCGCAGTCGCTGGTCCAGCGCAATCGTGATGGACCGCAGCCAACCGAAAATTGTCCCACACCCGTTCTCTTTCTCATAACGCTGCTATACCCTTAAACTGATATTATACAATTATGCATTTTAATTCTATTAATCATAGAATATGCATATATGGTTATTTCACCATAAATATGAGTGATGCTTTAATAAATTTTGCATCAAATGTATTTTATTTATAGAAGTATGGGAAGTAATTATAAATTATAAATTATAATTTTTATCTTTTATAAACCGCACTCTTAGGTATGGGATTCATAAAATTTCCTATTTTATGTATTTTACAGTATATAAGAGTTATTTTTATATGCGATAATAAAACTATTAAGATATGACGATATTAAATTGACGATAAAATATGTTTAAAAATTATTATATTTATTTGCTGTTATTTGCATTGCATATTACTATAAAATAATACATACATTTTCAATATATGTCGATACAATTTCAAATTAAAACAGCTAAAGATACAAATTGAATAAAATTTTATTTATCGGAATCGTCAACTAAATTTAAAGAAAAGCATCGTTCATTTTTCGTATTCGATTCATGCATTTATTCAAAAATATACTAATTAGCATGTAAATTACCTATGAAAATTTAAATAAATTATCAGCAATTAACATGATATTTATTTAAAATAATTCATATTATTATACTTTATAACTATTTTTTATAAGTTAAAGATAGGCTTAAAGTTTGGTCTAAAGCTCGGCTTATTTGATCAATTGAAGAATTTAAATACACGAATCGCATAGAATAAGAAATTGATTTACCTTATAATACCAATGAATATCAAATAATCAGCTATCTTATTTTTTCGTTATTGCATACTAATTGATACCAATTCATTTTTCAAAATTATTGAAATTTACTAATAATATAATAGTATTTCTACAATAATTGCCTAATAATTCTCTTGTCGCTTAATATTACTTCAAAAATTTTGAATTTTTTCTAAATTACAGGAGAAGCTTTCTAAACTTATACTTCGATTTTACTTCAGACGGAATTTTCTTCCAGGAAAC
>NW_011948417.1:5451926-5481457 GCF_000503995.2 Ceratosolen solmsi marchali
TACATTCGATTTTATGTTATCGGACTTCAAACAACGCATTATGGAAAAAAGGATTACGATAATCGTCGAGATAAATAAGAACGGAAATTTTCGAATGCCCTGGACTAAAAATCTTCAAATTCAACGGAAGTTAGAAAAGATGCAGCTGATATCAGTTTTTGTTTTTCTATAATAAATTTCTGTTCATGCATTTAGTATTTAAAGGAAGTAAAGTGTCATGTTAACAACCTAAACGACAAATAAAGATAAGAAGTAGCACTGTATAGTGAACGAAAATTATGTAAATAAATTTAATAATTTAATAATAAAATTAAATTTAATTTAATAATTAAATAATTTTTATTAATCATGTAAATAAATTTGTATTGCTTAATGATAATCTGAATTTGAAAATTTGAAAGTTCTTAAAATGATTAAAGGTTCAAGTATCATAATAAAATTCTGTTCTTTCGATAGAGTTAATTTGCTTAACATTAATTAATCCTATAGGCAACATACCTCAAATAACTAAAATAATTAGCATTCATAAATTTTATAAATTACAATTTTTTGCATACATAATTTAAAAATTGTAATCAATTTCCGTAATTGCAATCAAACATAAAAACAAATTTTTATTCATAATTATATAATTCATTACCCTAAATATATTTTAAAACTTTCAGTTTGAATATGACGATGGTTTACGATCATTAATGCTCTTCTCAGATGTAAATAATAGGAATGTTTAATCAATTATATGTTTATAATTATCTATAATTGATATATTAAATTTAGGAATATAAAACTCATATTGTTGTTATACTTTTCTCGTAGAATTACTTAAAATATAGAAACAATTATTACAATTAATGATGTCTTAAAAGTTTGTCAAATAAATAAATAAAAGAAATTTATTATTAGCAATAAACACAGGCGCGCACACATACAGGGGGGGGGGGGGGAGAGATAACATATGTTCTTTTAATAAATACATTTTAGTAATATCTGATTCAAATAATATCAAGAACTATTTACAAAAATATTTTGATAATTGGGAATAATTGAATTTCATTCTTGTATCTGTAATATAATGTAACAACAGTGAAAACCTTAGGGAAATTTATAATACATAAAATTTTAAGTATCAGTTGTTAATGTATCTATAATAAAATCTTACTTAAACTAATTTTTGTTGCTGAAAGTTTTTTTTTCATATTTACAGTATTCGTCCGTTGAATGCACGTGCGCGCGCGTGTGTTAAAAATGTGCTTATTGGCTAAAAACACTTGCTTTCGTAGTCTTTTTACAAAGTATGTTGTTTACTATTTTTATAAAGAACAATATGTACAATAAAAACATGCGACTTTAAATCGGGGACTAGTTGAAGTAATCTTTAAAGTAAATAAACAAGCTGTCGCTTAACTTTAAAATAATGTTAAAAGATTAATATGAGAAAGCGAGCAAATTCATTGTGTTCCAGCTCAAAATATAAATACAGGATTAAGGTAGTGAGCTTGTCCGTCTAAGTGAACGAGTCGATTTTAGAAAGGAGTCGAACAGATTTTAAATGCCTTGGAGAGTAAGGGGACATGAAGACTCTTTTCGGGAGGCGGCAGGGAAGGTGCGCCGTCCGGGAGGTGAAGGGATGTGGCAAACGAGGAGGAGAAAAAGGAGAATCGTCGCGAAGAACGAAGAGAGTCAAAGGAGCCAGTGAAAGACGGTTAATGTACCGCTACCGCGGCGCCCGGCAACGCCAAAACGCATCTCCTCGCGCTTCTTTCTCTTAACGCACGCGATTCGCCGACAAGCAGTGTACGCGAGCAACATCCTAACGGCCGCCAGATCTTGATATACTTCGGCTAATTCTACGTAATGCTACCATGAGAAAGCGAGACCCTTAGCTGGCCGAGATCTCGTCTCATTTTCCGGGAATGCCAACTTTTTACAATCAAATTGTTGTATTTGTTTACTTATGATTGCTTACGTTTAAACGCGCCCTACTTTCAAATACTGTGGCTGTAAGAGTCCTCGCAGTTGCTTATCGTCTTTAATCTTTTGCTTATCAATTATTTTTATTTATTTGAATCGTTCAACACATGCCAGGACCTGATATTCCATTTACAATCTATTGTGAGATTGTAGCTAATATACGTATTTTAAAAAACAGTCTCTTCATCTGTAAGCGTTCGTATGAACAATTAATCGAAAAGTACGCAGTAATTGTGGTAACTTTATAATTTTATTACTTTTTGTTAAATTCCTAATATTCTATAATGTATGCTCGTTTGATGTGCAATGAAATATCATAAAGTTAAAAAAAAAAAATTATAATAAAATATCATTCTTATATCCTATGGTAATTTAAAATTATTTTATTGAAATTCAAACTATCATTAAATCATCCATAATACATTTAAGATTCAAAACTTTCAGTTTTTTAAAAAGGGATAAAAATAATTTTTTAATTATTTTGTATAATGTATATTTATACACACGCCCACGCCCACGCACACGCGCACGCACGCACGCATATATATATATATATATATATATATATGTGTGTGTGTGTGTGTGTGTGTGTGTGTGTATGTGTGTGTGTATACATATTTATTTATTTATAATTATTGTACCGAAAATAAAATAATGCATTCCTCGTGATTATACGTATTATCAAGATCAATTGTTAAAGTCACAATAGTGAATGTATAAAAAGGCGTGAATCTGCTAAAATGAACAATGACATTGTGGTTAACAAAAATTGTTGCAGAAAAGATGAGAAAGGCAAGAAGACAACGGGAAAGCCAGACCAGAGGATGCTTTATATCATCGCGAAGATGTCGTTATTATTTGGGGTTCTCAAATTCTGGCGCGGATGGTACTTCAAACCAGTTTCGCCTAATCATTGGCGCACATTACGAAATGCCAAAGATATCTGCCGACGTGGCTTTGCATATATATATATATATATATATATATATATATATATACTTCTATGTATTTACAGGAAGAACAACCGCGTTGCAATTATGTAATTTGAAAGACGATACCTTTTCTTATTTATCGCATTGTATGAGAATTTGTATCTTATTGTATTTCGATTTCAAAAACAACTGTTTTCAGTTACATTATGTTAATGATTAATAAGAAAACTAAAGTAAAATGTTCATATGTTAATGCATTACATATTTATCAATGGAGGAAAAGATTGGAAAAGTGAGAAGATGTAGAGTGTGAAACGGTTGTTTTTGTCCTTGAGCTTGAACGGAAATCGCGAAATTCATAAATGAAGAGCGAATGGGAGCGGAAGTTGATGTCGTACACATGTGTATTTACAATTTATGAAAGATTATCTGGAGTTGCGAAAAAACAGCTTTCGGTGATAAAAAATTAAAACTATTACAAATTGAGCCGTTGCTCTTGCTGCATTGATAAGTATAGGTATCGCTTTTAAATATTATATCAAAGAAGTAAATATTTTATTTTGGTTTATTTTTCTTTTTATATTATTCTTCCTTTGATTCGCGAATAAAAGAAAGATAAAATAAAAATAAAAATTTTTGTTGTTATACATATCTATATACTTTTAAAGATTAATTTATACAAATTTCGTTTAGATAATTCAATTTTTTTGCAATATATTAATAATTTTAATTTTATACGACTATTTTGTGTAAAGAAACGTTGCAAAAATTTACAATAAAAATAAATTGCATTAAAATTATATCACAATGCTTAGTTATATTTAATATTATTATATATTAAAGCAAATAAAAAACAAAAGGTAGGCCAATATGAAAACAGTAAAAAAAAAAAAATTTCTTTGTTTTACACGTTTTGCTGACTTATCCAATAAATGCATTCTTTCAAAATTTTACCGAAAAATTCTTGATTCGTGGCTTTGAAAAATAAAAAAAAAAAAGAAAAATAAAAAAGCAAAACAAGAAAAATAAGAAATAACCCATCCCGAGAAAATGCAATCGTCACGTTCATCCTCCTGTTCTTTTCAACTCACATATTTTCCAAGACTTCAGTGGACAATATATATTCTCTTCGACGAAATAGATTTCTTTCGAAAACAGTGAAAAAGATAGAACGATGAATGTCAGGCATAGCAAATGAAAGAAAGCGGCGGAGGTTGTGAGAGGAGGTAGTGCAACCAACAGCAATAGAAACGATGTCGATCGAAAAGTGGAAGATTATTGGTCAAGGATTCAAGGTCATTAATCCTACACCTATTGACTAGAGAGCTGACAGGTAGTGTATGCTAGGATTGCAAGAGGTCAGAAACGTCACTCTCTTCTTTCTCTATTTCTCCATCCCGACGTTAGACGAAAACGCCTACGCACACGCACACACACGCACGCACGCACGCACGCCCGTACACACAAACACACACAAACACAGAGAGAGAGAGAGAGAGAGAGAGAGAGAGAGGTAAATTTAACGGGCGAATTCTGTTCTTCTTGTACTATAGAACCTCATTCGCTTCCATTTGCCCACACTAGTTCTGATTAACGTTCGAGAATAATCACAAGACCAAAGACAGTGGTAAGCAGTTGTCAACGATAAGCAATAACGTCCATGACCATCTCTCGCACTAACTGTACATGTTAAATACACGTTTTCAGGAATGTATGCGAAGCGGTAGCGCAGCGATCAGGATGATACCGCCGATTCACCAAACTAGTGCAATTACTGGGGTTTTCCTATTTTGCCTGGGCTAAGCCGAACACGTTCTAACTCGTTGCTCATGCCCAATTCATGCAAAATTCAATCTTTTCTATTCCAATCATGAGTAGGTGTAACGGTTCGTGAGCTATTTATGACGATAGATTCTCCGGAGGATCGAATCTATACTTCAATTGCATAGCTACAACTATAGAAATACAACTATACAAATCTCTACTCCCGAAAGCTTTCGAGAGTACATATAGTTGCAGTCCCAATCTAATCGAATAATGAATATTTTTATGTTTCATAATTTCATATGCGAATAGAATATCATTTTATCTTATATTTACGAATCGTCGATTTAAGAAATTTCTTAAGTCATTCTTTAGAAATATAAATTCGATCGCAATGTGCAAATAAAAACCATCATTAATATAATTAGATGTATTAAATTAAGGATAATTCTATTGTTATTATTAGTTTTTAAGTACCATTTTAACGTTTTTATTAGTTTTCGTTATTTCGTAACGATCAACTGTATTTCGCATAAATGTATGAATTATTGAGCACATGCATACAAAGTAAATATTTCTTATCATATAATGAATTTAATACATTTGCGTGATTTCAATGTAGTTTTTAAAACACGACATCAATAGCATTATTTTCAATTTTATAATTCATAAAAAATATCAGAATAAATTAAATAAATAAATAAACAAAATGAATACGCAGTAGATAATTTAGTGAAATAGTATAAGTAGCAAAATTAATTTACATAAATTTTATATTTAGCATTTAATATCGCTTTATAATAAATAGTTTTCTCAACGAAAAGTACAATTTACTATGTAATATATTATTAAATACTTAAATACTTTAATAAAAAAACATATTTTAATTACAAGTTTATTATTAAAATATGTATTCATTCTTGTAGCAATGGAGTATTATTGTTTATTTAAAACTTAAAGAAAAAAGAAAAAAAGAAAGAAAAAAAAATATTATTCATATAAAATACATTTCTTGGAAAGTAAAACATTAAACGTTTTAACGTAGACCAGAATATATCTGTACAATTTAAAAAAAAGAAACCGCTTGTGTTTACCATACATTAACGAAAGATGCAATAGGTAATAAAGTTTGCCTTTCATAGCACTTAGTTCCTCTTCTCATTTCTCACATACATCACATTGGCTCTGTACATCCGCGTATAAAAGCAAACTGGCAGTGGCTCGTCTCAATCTCCGCTTGATACATCCAAAAGCACTTGCGCCCTCCGGCTACTCCAGAAAATTTCTCTTTCCGGTACTTACGATATTTTGTGTCGTCTGCACGAACCGCTGGATAAATGAGTTCAACGTATGTACGCTTCATCTAACGGTAAACAGTAAAGTACATGCATTGGAGTAAAAAAATCGAAACACAAAAAATACGCGCCTTGAAAGAGAAAACGTAGGCGGAAGATCATTTCCAATCGTGGCATCTATAGTCGTCGAGGGAGCTTTTACTTCGTACTTCGGTGTGGATGTTGAATGTGACCTTATGGGGTTCCAGTCTCCTCCGCGCTTCATTCGAAGCGCCCTTTGCTTGCATCCGCTAGCGATTCGTGTAGACCGGAAGCAATTTGCCACTCCCCCCCCCCCCCCCAGCTCACTCTCTCTCTCTCTCTCTCTCTCTCTCTCTCATATTTTTTTCTCACTCTGTCTTTCCTTCTGACCCTACCCCCATCCCTCTTTTTCACTCGGAACTATTGTTTTGTCGTGTTGTCAGTAACAATAAGATAGAAAAAGAAACCAAGGATGATGATGCGTGACGCAATTTTTGGTGCAAAGAGCCGAACCTTTTTGCAGATATGGATGGAAGTGACAAGGTGTATTGTAATGGTTTTTTTTTGTTGATAATAGTAATGTCCACTATTCCTGTTGCAACTACGGTGTGTGTTTGTTAACTTTCTTTTACACTACACCCCATTCTCCAAATTCTCGCTCTTACCCAGTCTCTCGTACAGTTTCACACGCTTACGTTCTCGCTCTTACTCGTTCTTCCTCTCTTTAAACAGTGCTTCGTATACGGATATCCCAGCAAGTGTCGGCATGACCATCAGTGCTTCGACGCAGGCGGGACCCTTCCGAGAAAGAACCTGCCCTAACATCGTATGCCGTCCCATGAAACCTTTGCATGCATAGATTCTTTTATAATGGTTTAAATAAAACTAGGATTTATCTGTTCTCTCTCACTCTTTTTCTCCTAAACCTTCCACATGCCGAGGTGGGATCGCAATGTGGAGACAATGTCTTGCTTATATCGAACGGTCCACGCAATAACGTAGGATACTTTAGCTTAAACTCGTATATATGTAATCATTATTATTAAAGTTCCGATATAATAATGACTCTGATTATTCATTAAAGTTCATAATATTATTAGGTGGTTTGTTTATGGAAACATTACTTGTATAAATCACAGCAGTCCTATACCTTACATCTAGAAAATGTTAAATAAATTTTGTTAGAATGTTACCTTTAACTCCATCCTTCTGCTTTAATTTATTATTTTTCAAATGATATTTGAGTTGTAAAATTATTTAACTTTTGGGATTTATTTACAATCGGTCATATACGTGCGCTAAGAATCGATTACACCTACTCGCGCGCGAATAATGGAGAGAGAGAGAGAGAGAGAGAGAGAGAGAGAGAGAGAGAGAGAGAGACAGACAGACAGAGAGAGAACTGCAACGAAATGATAGCAAAAAACGGATGGAATAATTTCAACTGTTTCTTAATAAATCGAATTAAGCATTCAATTGTGGCATTCATTCATGAAAGACATATAACAGCCGAGGGCATACAAATACACACAAATACACCTTGCTCGTTGTTCGTTACGGAAACGTTAATTCTTTGTCGATTTGCATGTTCCATTCATGTCATCGTTACAACAATGCCAGGGGTATTTCGTGACAAGAGCCAGCGAATGGAACCTTTGGGCATGGGATCGGCGTCGGTGAGATCCGAGTACACGGGACCCGGCGCCTTCCGCCCAAAGTAGAATTTTCGGCGGACTTGCAGGGAAAGCCGACGCCATTTTTAAATGCCCCGCGCGATCCTGATCATGTATGGAAATTTTACCGTACGCATAGAAAGAGGCATCTAGCCGGAATGAGAGCAGGAGAGAGAGAGAGAGAGAGAGAGACAGCGGCTAATAATAAGGGAGAGAGGAACCCGTGCCCGTAGAACCTTCCCCAGAAAATGTCGGTTTCTCAGCATGAGATCGAGTATAGTTAGCAACTAACTGTTTCGAAGGGCTGTTACCGTAAACCGGTCAGCTGATATGGCGCGACCTTCTGTCACTCCGTTTGTACTGTTTCCTCTATTTGCCTAAGATTACAACATAATTGCTTGTAATTTTTACTATACAGTCAAGCTGTTGGTCTGATATGTGTTGTTAATGTCATATATAATATGTTTCAGATTCTTAGGTAACCCGTTGGACGAAAACAATGGCACATTCGTCATTCATTTAAATCCATGTCAAATGAATTAATTACTTCCTTACCTTAAATGAAATTTATAACATGAAAAATTACATACGTTTGTACTTTATTTTCATAATTAAATAAAAACAAAAAAAAAAAAACAAAAAAACAATTAAAAAATTCAACATCGTAATTTCAAGCTTTTACAGGCATTACTCTTTACTTAAAGTCTCAACTAATCATTATCTATAAATTTATCTATAGATATTATAAATACATTTAATGATTATCAATGAAAAAATTTAATGAACACGAAGGCACAGTTATCGCACTGGCAGCAATGTATTGTAAAATTGTAGTTTTCATAAAAATGTAGTTGCAAAAATACATTCGGAAAAAATGGATGAAGTGTAAAGATCTGGCGATTGCAAAAACCGGAAATACAGAGTTGCAATAATAGTCTTTCATACAATCTGGCGCGATCTTGTCTCACTCAGGATTTCATGAATACAATGAAGAATATGTCTCTGCTTATATTTTCCTTTTATGGTCATCTTCCAAATGTAGCAGTAAGAAAAAAGTATCAGATTTCCATCGTTCCGAAAATTTTTGAGTAAAAAGCTCGGTGGTTAGCCATTTATAAAAGGCTTTTTTACTTTGTATTTTTGCATTCAACAATATTTTACTATTATATTTTATATACTCATAGCAATTGTAGTTCAACAAAATATTAATTATGGATAATTAATAGCTTTAAAATAATTTATCACGTAAATGTATTTTGTATTAATAGTAGTTTTGTATAATTATAAATAAATTTCATCAATAAATCAGCAATGAATTCGATCGAAATATTAAAAGAGGGAGAAAAAAAATTCTTTTTCACTTTCCTATGTACACAAAATATTACATCAAACAATTTTACGTGATAATTTAATTGTGTTTATTTATTTTTTTTTATTATTTATAATTCCCATAACATATTAAATTGAGCATTCAAAATTGATTAATGCTTAAATTAAGAAAATATTTATATATTATTTATCATAAAATTTATTTAATACAAACTCCAAGTATAAATGTTCTCTATTGTTAAATAATGGTCAAATAAAGAAAACGAAGACTAGCGCTTATTTTTTTTTTTTTTTTTTTTTTTTTTAAAAAGTTTTTTTTTTTTTTTTTTTTTTTTTTTTTTTTTTTTTTAAGAAGCTTTTTATTTCCATCTTTTACTTTTAACGCATTTGAATGTAAATGCTCGTTAGTCAATCCATTAGTGATGTGTTATCTCATATTTGCAACTTTACGTGTATATTTTCACGCTTAGAAATCCAACCGCCTTAGATATCCCGCAAAGAAACATCCCCTCGAGAAATGGAAAACTAAAAATGAGCAAAAGAACCGTTAAAGACTTCGTGAAAAGCGAAAAGAGCAGGTTACACTTAATTCACGGAAACGCTCGACGGTTTTTATGAGTCAGTTGAGCTCGGCGCCAAATGGAACAGCGGAACGATAGATAGAGATAGCAAAGTTGAGCAAGAAACAGAGGTAGAAGGAAATAGCGAGAGAAGTGAGTCTCGAGACCCACAGAGCCATTTTTAAATCCCTGCTTACAAACACCAAAGCAAAGAGACCGTAGCGGTGTCGGCGGTGGATTTAAAGGGCCCAAACGCGCCTCTCTTGCTACCTCCTTATACTTCTTTTTCTAGAAAATAGAGGTGACAGCCATCCCTTTATTATCTGTTTCTCTTTCTTACTTTATGTTTATTGCACTGTCACCTTTTTCAAAGATCCCACAATCCGTTTCTTTTCCTATACGCGATTTTTTTTTTTAATCAATAGCTTGTTACCGGGAAACATTCTTTGTTGATGTCTTTAATTTTCCATCGCTGTAGTATTTTATTTTTTTAACAGTATTATCCACGTATTGCCAAATAAAACAATATAATTATTTTTACATTTACGATGCAAATTGAAATCCCACTTTTAGGAGATGAACAATTTTTTTTTGTGGTTTTTATTAATGATTGCAGGATTCGTTTAAGTTTGACATTTCGTCAAAATAAAATGTTGAATATATGATTGAAGATGTAAAATATCATTCATTTGATAAGCATATTGTATTAAAATTATACTATATGCCAATAATTCGTAATAAATAGAATGTTTCAGATATTAATGGATATTAAAACAGATAGCAGTCATATTATTATAAATAATGATTTATTCGTGCAAATATATTTTACGTAATTTTACAAATTAATTTTTCTCTATAAAGGCCAATTTCTACTTGAGCAAAAAGATTCTTATTAATTCCACTTTGCTTCAAATTAACCGCATTAATATTACGTAGTTTATCTATGCATTATTATTAATTATTTATTTGTAATATTAGTGACTTTCTCATGCAATTTTTGCTACACCACCATTCGAGGTACTTTTGAATTTGTGTCGACGTAATTGACAGAGCTATGAGGGGACGCTGCTGTATCTTCCGTGATATGAGCTATTCACTTTCATACGTCCACTATTCATCTCGATAATAAAACTATGTATGTCGAATAAGAAAGGATGAAGAATATAAGGCTGATGAGTGAGCAGAAGACTTGTACAGGTAAAGAACGGGTTTGAGTTTTTTCGATACCTGCACCACCATCGCAAGCCTAATTATAAACGGACAGAAAATTATCCTTTTCGTTTTTGGTCATTTTACTAAACTCAACGTATTTTTATGAGTTGAAAAGAGTTGAAAAAAATTAGTTTTTTCCTGGCGTGCGTTAGATCATTATTTTTCAAATGGAAAAAGATGCGTGAAAAAAAGGAGAATCAATTTTCATCGAATATCTGGTAATTTTTCTCCGCACTATTTCTTTTACATTATTAATTATAATCGTTCTGGGGTTTTTTTCTCTCACAATGACAACTACATTTTGTAATATATTTATCATAAATTGATTTGATATTTTTGATCTGTCGTCCATGTTTACATACGCGTTGCTACTAAAAATCTCAGTATTCGTTTATTAAAAAGTACAGCAGCAATTTTATGATTTTATGATAGCATAGTAAAATTAATGTTTTATATGAATTTAATGTTCATTACATACGCGCAAACATAAACATATAAGGAAGGAATTTGTAAAATTAAAGTCAAACGATGACACCAAATATGTGATAATAAGAAGAACGTTGCATGAAATAATGTGTGAAAGTTTGATGTTGATATTGAAAAATACGAATATAAATGACAAAGACATGGTAATGAAAAATAATAAATGGTATAAAAAATATTTTTTATAAATCTACTTTTAAAATAATATATGAGAAAAATCTATTTTTAACAATCAGAATAATCTACAACACAAATTATAGGTTAGATTAAAATCGACAAAGAATATTAATAATGATAAGGATAGGCATTTTTAAACAAATGGGTTTTATAAAAATAAAAAATATTATGTTTTGCATGAAGATTGCTAATCGATTATCGAAGAAAATTCAGATCTAAAGCGGCGATAGGACATTTTTCACACGCCCATTTAGAGCGTTTAGCAAAAGATTTTCAACGTGGAAGAAAAGGACCATATGATTTAATGATTTGACAGAAACAAAAGAAACCCAACCGCGTCCCACCGACATGAAAGATCGATTAGAAGGCGGTTTTTCGATTAAAGAGGCCCACATCGGTCCACAGCCTTGAAAAAAGATCTTCCAAGACGTCGGAGATTTGAAAAGTGCACGCCCGTGATCTGCAGGCCAGACGCTAATGGCGCAACAGTGCATACCCAAAGAAGAATAGATGTGTTTCGTCGCACTAAAAAGTTGGATTTTTTCCGGTTTCGTGTATCTCAACTTGTCGCTTTGTCTCACTCGCTCCTCCGTATCCTCAAGTCTTTGTTCTATTCCACCACTTTTTCACTACGTGGACGAAGGGAAAATAGGTCCTCCTCACGTGTTTTTCAGATGATCTCTCCCCTATCCGCAATCTCCGCTGCTCTTCGGCTGTACCGGTTGCCATGCGCCTGTGCCTTGCTTTCCCGCCAATTTCTTAGAAGGCCCTTTAAACGGCCAACATCCAAGGTTCCTTTACACACCAGCTTTTGTCTCGATTCCTTCTCAGCCACGTTCGCATACTGGATAGGCCTATGTCGGTGAGAGTTTCTGCTCTCGCCTACATTCTTATTCTAGTGTTACTGTGCACGGCGCGTGTTGTAATTTGAATGCGAAGAACAAGTGACAGCGGATGTTGGTTAAGCAATTTTATGAAACGAAAAGTCTTATTTGAAATGCGATAATTTCAATTATATTTATTTCACATCGATGTTCAAAAAGATAACCAGCCTTTCATGAAATTGATAGGCTTCTATTCAACATTTCCAACTTGCATTATTTAAATAAATACAACTTTAACGCGGAGTTCGTACAATTTTCCTACAAATTCAATATTTTATCATTACTTTCTGATGATAATAATAATAATAATAATAATAATAATAATAATAATAGTAATAATGATGATGATAATAATAATAATAATAATAATAATAATAGTTGACAATTTTCATTTATTAAAAATTTCAAATGGTTACATATTTTTTTACGAGGTGGCCTGGATTAAAAATATAATTGAATATTTAAATATGAGAAATGAGAAGAAACATCTATCGGTTTGATAAAAATTTTATAAATAAACATATATTTGTATATGACAATTCATTGTCTACAATGAAGATTATTTATTACTATTTGTATTAAGTTATTATTAGCATTTTTAAATTTTTTTGTTTTTTTCTATTTTTTTTTTTTTTTATTTTTTGTTTACAATTATTAGATTTTTCATCAATTCAACAAAAATAAGATCTTTTCAATAAACAACTTATCTTGATGCTTTTTGCAATATTAATAAAAATTATAAAATACGGCTCTTTATTGATCAAACATTCAAATAATTTCTTATAATAAATCGAATGATTATTAGTGTTAAAATAATTATAAATTGAAGAAATACGCCACAAAGTACGAGAATGTTACTCATCACGTTACTTTGCACATTAATTGATGAAAAATTCATCTAAGCAATGCTTTTGTAGAAACTGTAACTTATTACTGCCGAGTAAATAGTAACTTATGTATAAAATTTCTTTATCTAGTGTTTTACATTCACTCCCATGTGTATAGGATGTTTACATTTATGCACGAAGGGACGGAAGTGCTCTTATTTGCGGCGTCCTTGTTGGCTAACTGACGAAAAGATCAAGAATAAGTATTTAGGAAAAAGACAAGAAGGTGAATCGAAAGAATGGATGTGTTGGTGTATGTGGATACGTATGGATGTGAGAGCAGACGAGAGAAAGAAAGGGGCCATAGAAGGGGGAAAGCGAGAGATAAGCTATCGAAACTATATGCGCGTGGCATCTATGACCCATACGACTTGTCGTTTCAATATTTCAAATACCGTAAGTGGCCGACCTCAATATCGATAGCTCCGGTTTTTTTCTTTCTTTCTCGTAATAAGTGAGAAGAAGCATACATACAGACGCTGGAATACAGAAAAAATTAAACGAAATGAGCTACATAGTGATATGAGCATTTATAGATCGAATACATCTTATACGGAAGCTGTAACAGCCGTTTCTAAGTCAAAAGCATCGAAAGGAAAATAATAAACAGACTAAAATGTTCGAGTATGTGACTGCTGAGGAGGCAGTATTCAGCTCTTAATGACTACTTAAGTTTTTTCTTTTTCCGACGCAAAATTTAAATGGACAGTTTTATTCTTAATGTTGCCCTCTCTCACTCTTCTATACATAAGCAATAAAATCAATACGACAATCAATAATGTTTCCTCACTTATGCAAGTATAATATAAGAATTTTGAAATTTAAATACCGTTTCCCATTAATCAAAGGGAAGTCAAATTTTTACAAAATCGGCTGTAAAAAATGTTCCATTCGAGCTTTCTCGTAATGCTTGCATAATATTAAAACTAATAATTTAATCAAATAAATAGCTTTTTTAATATTAATATTATTTCTTGTAAATCTTTACGTGTATCTTTAAATATCATTGTTATCGAATGCTTATTCACTATTATTATTTTTAATGTAATAAATGCCAATCAGCGAGCATCAAATATTTTAACAACATATTGTATAATTTTTATATTTCCAATTACGGTCTAAATTGTGAAATATTTATCGTGTAAGAGTTTTCAAATTATTACCGAGCATTGGAACATTTTTATCACCGGACACGCGTTCACTTAACATTTATGACGAGTAGGTATCTATGTTATAAGAAAAATATCATTCATTTTACAAATCAAAATGGTCTCCGGTCGGCCGTCCGATAAGCCAATAAGTGGCGGAAAATTTATCGTATATAGATCACTGGTGCCATTGTATTATACGAAAAAAGTATTATAGTCTATTGAAATCGCAATCAATAATAAAATCACACGCTCTCTTCTCGTACATTATCTAAGCATTTTTAAAAATTGACAAATAAAACTTTTTATACTTAGCTTATTTTAGTATATTAAGGCGTAATTTTTTTTCTTTTTTTTTTTTTTTTTTGATTTTCTCTGTAATCTATCTTTACGATTAATTTGAGGCGAATCCTTGCTAAAAAAATACTTTCATTTTTAGCACTTGTTTCGTTTTCCTGTTACTAGTTCTATAGAATTGAAAAGTGTGCTCTCTCTCTCTCTCTCTTTTCTTCTTCTATTCTTAGGTACGTACCTTTCTTCTGTCTCTTTTTATCACTTTTTATAACTGTCATTATTTCTCCTCTACTCTCTTTCTTTCTTTAATTCTCTCCTCTGGCACTATTATTTACCTTTCCTTCTTACTCCTTCTTACTTAACATTGTGGTACTCGGACAATGAACGGTTTTTCTTTTGTTAAAGTATCTTAACTCTTGCGCAGTGGGAGTAACTGCTAATATAGGCTCACGCAGGCTTTTAGAAATTAGTTTTAAGATTTTTTTATTTATTTATTTATTTTTTTGTTGTTGTTTTTTTTTTGTTTTTTTGTTTGTTACGGTTTCTATTTTCTTATTTCCTTTTTAGTTAAACATATGGAATTATGATAAATGTCTGGAAATAGATAAAGCCTTGCAAATGATTGTTTTCGATAAATCTACATTCTTGCGTAAGAAATCTCATAGCTATATTATACTTGGACTAAATTTGATAATATTAACTATAAAATTTTTACAAACTTGTCAATGTGAATTTTTTAATTTTCTGTTGTAATATTGATGTGCAATATGAAAAATGAGATGATTTAAACATTTGAATTGATTTTGTTTATATTTACTTTTTAATAATAACAAACATTTCTCATACAGGCAGAGATTTCAGTGCAATTATTTTAGGAATATTATTGGTCATTTTTACAGAAAATAAATGTGTAAATTATAAATTGAATATATATGATGTATATTAAACGGACGAATATGCAAAATTTCATTAAATAATTATCAATATAATAATTAAATAGCCAACACTGCAATATTAGAGCGTAAATGATTTTATAGGAAAATAAACATGAAAATTAATCTGTCTAATAATGTATATAATTAACAATTTTTGTATGAAATTAAATATTTTCTAATTTTAACATATTTTAACGGTTAATTTTTTTATTATTAAATACGTATTGTGATGGGAAATTATTTTTGTATGTATATCTCATTATACTGGCCAGGTGAGTAAGCAGACTTAAACTGCATTTACAAGGATACCTTGGCAATAGCATAACTCTTTGTGAAATGGTCAAAATGAGAGCAAAAGCCTATGACTATCTATCTTCATAATTTCATCCCTTCAAAGTCATCTTAGTTGTCATTTGCACAGATTTAATACCATAATGCTTACCCGAATAATTTTTTCTCCTCCCCAAGTTTACGCAAAATGTAAAAGAAACGCATTATTCTTATGCGTGTGTCACTATTTTTATGGTTAAAGACGAAGTAGAAAAATAGGGAAAATCTATCACTCAGCAGTCTTGGATTTTTAAAAACAGGTCTTATAGAAAACTCAGCTCAAGACTGGCAGAAGGAAGATAGAGAAGAATAAAGAATTTCCATTTGCTATTTCTGTTCTCGTCTTCCCGTCTCTCTCTCTCTCTCTCTCTCATACACTGTCACTGTATCACTCTATGCCAATGTGTTTGCATTTGGAGAGTTTGGATTGGTCTGTGGTAACACAGGTAAATGGTCTAAAGCTTCCCACACCTCACTTATTCATCCCTGTAGTAACACTTCTTCGTTGCCTTGACGCCTTCTACCTTTCTCTCTCTCTCTCTCTCTCTCTCTCTCTTTTGCTCTACAGGCTTTGCCCTGAAATTGTCATTTTCACTCTCATTCTCTACCTGACTATAGTCTAGACCGTCTAAGGTAGCGAGTTGCATTTAAGATGAGGGACTTTCGCGAGTGGCGCGAAAAAAAAGTAAACGGGGGCGACTTACCACAGTTTATGACCTTTTTACCGTTCAATTCCTCTCAAAATTCGGGAGGTCTACTATTCTTATTTTCCTCTCTTTTCAGAGGTATCGTACTCAGGCATATTTTGCTCTTCACCTTTTTCCGGCGAGCTTCCTTCTTCTCCTTCAATTTTATGTCTCCCTTTTATTCTCCTTTTTTGTTATATTTCAGTATCTTTTTAAGTTACTACGACGTTCGAAGCGGCGTAATAATTGTGAATGTGAACACTGTGGAGCTGTTTTTTCTCCATTGCTTTTGTACGTATTGGCTGAATTTTTATAACCTTGTTACATTTTATGTGATTTTGGCTTTGTGCATTAGTTTCAAAGCCTGAATTTTATGGCTTTTCTTTTCGGTAAAAATACATTATACATTTTTATGAGTTTTCAGAAATCTCGAAGCTCTGCTCACGTTACTAAATATGGAGATTGTAACATATCTTCAAGTTACCTGGCCAAGTATGTGTTTACAAAATTCAAGTCCGTTGAAAAAAATTTGTTACTATCTTCTCATAAATTAAATGAATTATAGTAACAAAAAAAAGTTTAATTTGCATTAGCTTTTCCCAAGTAAAATTCGTTCACATTTTTAAATGTGTTAAAACCTTGTAACGTTAGGAAGTAACATCGTTTATGAATTTTTTGATTTTCAATAATTAACAGTATAGGAAAAATGAATATTGTTTAAAAGTAAAATAATCAAATTCATTGTATATTGGCTGGACGGGATGTTAATCTACTTGTTAATTAGTTAAATCGGATTTGAGCCTGAAAGTGAGAATAAGGATTATCCTCTGTAATTGCACGAGACCTTTATTTAGACTAAATATTTCGGCAATTGCGGAGATTGATTTTGCAGCAAATTTGGGGCCTTTTTGTAAGAGCAACAGGAATTTGGGAGTCCAGCTGATAGCTAAGAGAACTTGAAAAGTAAGGGTCCGGTGTGACCAATCAGATTGTCAACCACCGGAAAGCTAGCAATTACGAGTGAGCGTTGACGTTGAATGGAGCCTGTTTAGAAGCTCCAATCACAATAACGACTAACTGCGCCTACTTAATTGGATCTTTCGGTTTCTCAGCTAAGATGTTTCGTTCGGTAGTGTTTTGCAAATTCGCCAATTTCACGGACGATCCGATACGATGATTTAATTATCCTCGAACGCGCTAGCTACTTTTTAATTGCTTTTGTTTTTGTAAATATTTAGTCGATATCTCTATTAGCACTTTGTCGACGTTTTGATTTCTACAACATAACTTCCGTTTAAGTGGAGAAGATAGTGCAATTTAAAATCGTTCTTGATTTTATGAGCTATTTAATAGATAAAGGTTCATTGTAGTTGCAAAGCTTTCGGACATAAGAATTTCCGCTAACACAATAGTAACAGTAACGACAACTGTAATAATAGCAATATTATTAATCGTAAAATCCATTTATATCAAAAAAAAAAATTCTTGTAACAGAGTATTTATCTTAAATTAATTATTAGAGAAAATGAGTAAAATAAGAAAGAGTCCCCAAAGTATGAATATATATATATATAAATATATATACAAAAAAAAATATATATATATATATGTATGTACAGCAAAACTATATATAAAAATAATTTATACTGAATTTATATTGTAAATTTATAAAATTCAATAAAAACATGCTATAAATATCAAAGAAAATTAATATTATACATGTATCAAAGGCATAACTTCACCCATATAAATTTCACATTTTCGGCATTTATTAAGAATTACAGTCAATTTGTATTAAAATAGATTTTTGTTTTTTTTCTTGTGTATAAATTTAACGAAGATAATGCAATAAAATAAAACTGAATTGAAACAATTGATAAAATTAAGAAAACAAAGAAGAACAGTTGTCCGGCTAATTTAGCAGACAAAATTATTTACAACTTAAGTGTAACAAGAGGAGTAAGAGAGAAACTATAGTATTAATAGGATCATTTTATCATAATCATAAAAACTTTCGTTGACAATTAATCTTAAAATATTTTTTACAGCTTATTTTGCATCATTAATCATTATGTAATATGTTTGTTATTCTAGCCAATGTACGTCAATATCTAGAATAATAAGAACACTAAATCGATTATACAGGCTAAAGTATTCATGAATCATGATGGTAATAGATTTACTGTAGTTTACTCGTTTTACTATGCTACAGTTTAATAAAAATAATTAAGAATTGACATTTAAAATTTTGCATTAAAATGCTGAAATTAAAGATTTTTTTTTTGTCTTGTATATTTTAAGCAACTTTGTACTTAATATTTCAACGACTTCGATCCTATTGGATTATAAGCTTCATTTCCATCGGTTCGAATGCCGATCGTTTGCCTATGTATTTAGGTCACTTTTAACCGATTAAGAAGCCGTAGAAAAGTAAAGGGAAATGGCCATAGATAATCGAATAATTCTGAGGCAACGAAAGATGAAGGAGCCAAGCGCGGATAGAGTCAGTTATTTCGCGGAGATGTTCTCCATCGAGACCGGGCAAGATGGAGCCAAGAACTAACTGGATCCAGCTCAGCTTTTGAATGGTTCGTTAATTTTGTTTGCCAAGAGCGTGCACGAAGCTTGGAAAAATAAAATCGGCCTTTCGGTGGTGGCTGGATGAGCACGCAAAGGAAGGGCAAACAAGACGTGGCCAAGAGCGGCACAAGTTGTTGAACAAATTCGCGCCGAGGCAGCCGGTCAGCGATATTGAACAAATGGTGCCGCAGGAACCGTCAATTTTCTTCCGCGTACATAAAGGGAACGCAGAGTCAGGGTGCGCAACTCGAAGGGGGTGGGCCGCAATCGCTAAAATATACACTTGTCCAAGTCGACATTCATTTATTTCTTTTGGAGGTAGAAGGTGGTTGTCGGAGAGCTAGCTAACATGGGCGTCTTTTTAAAGTGCAAGTACATCAAGAGCTTTGGGAGAACAAAGGATTGTAACGGGGGAAATCCGAGCTGCGGGAGTGTGTTATAGGACCGGCCGTTTCGGTTAAATCGCCGAGACGCGCTCATGGGGCTTGATATTGCGCAATTGACTTTGCAGATTTTTAACCAACGGCCTTCCATCCGCTGTCACAAATGATTTGAACAGTCCATTTGTGCTTAGTGTATTGTAAACGATGCTTCTCATTCGCCAAGTTGTTTTTAAGGATTTGCCGAGTGATTTAGAAAAATACCGGACTAACGTACGGTTGAATTACTTAAACTCATTTGGTCAAGCTTGCTGAATGTTGTTGTATTTTTGCTTACTTAGTAACGAATACATTATTAATGGTTCCAAGACTTTGTAAATTGAATGGAAAAATGCAGGAAATAAAGGGACAATTTATAGTTATGTAGATAAGCGATAAATTATTATCGCTCATTGAATATTTTATAAAATAAGCACTGAAGGCACAAAAAGCCGTGGTGTGACGAATTATTTTTCAATTTAAAGATTTACTTAAAAAATAGTTGAAAAATTTGCATAAAATTAGTTAAAAAAGTCATATTAAATACAATTTTTATGGTTAAATTTTACGGTTGCTAATTGACATTTACATTTCAATAAATTAGATATAAAAAAAAAAATTGATATTGGTATTTAAAGCTCGTTTGCTAATAATTGCGTCGCATACAAGTTTTTGAACTCTTCGACTACTTTATACAGTTTATTAAATAGTACATTACGTTGATTGAAACAATTTTGTACAATCGAGGGTATGCGTAATCATAAAAATGAAGTATGCCGTTGGATCAACGATTTTAGATATAAAATTTTATTAAGCCATGCCAAGTGATAGATTGCGTGCCAAGTTATTCATGATTTGACATATTTCTCCAACTTTCTAGTAATCAAAAATTGTCCTCCTTGAATTACAGTCTAAAGAATTGCCATTCATCAGCAGGGCTGTAAAAATTATTTCCTCGAAAGTGTATAAAGTCGTAGAGAGTTGCGGAGGAGGACTGTTGGGGGGAGGGGGGGGGAGGAGGCAGCTGCACATTCCACGACGTACGCGCCTAAAGACAAACTCGCATCTCGAGCGAAGATGCGATAACCGAGCGAGAGTCGAAGGAAGGATCTCGAAGAAGAGTCGTGGTGGTCGCGGCAGCCACGGGTATACGTGCGCGCATGTGTGTGCGTGGGGGAGGCGGAATGGTCGTGTGTGGGGGTATTTAAATGCCTCGTGCGTTTAAATGTCTCTCCGGACGGCGCTGGACCAATGCGATGTCGAGCGCACGGCCAACGGACAAAAGGAGCAACGCGAGAGGAGAGGAGAGGAGACGCTGCGACTCGTATTATTAGCGGCGGAAGGATCGCCGGGGGATAAAGGGTTTTTGCGGGTGAAGGTCCGGCGGCTCGACGTCTATGGGCATACGCGTCGTTGCTTTGCTTCATTTTTTAACGGTCGTTTCGCGCCACCTCGAGGTGGGGGGTGGCGACGCTGATGTGGCCCGACTACGCTCATTTTGCCATGGCTACGTTCCGACCATTTCTCTTTCATACTTGCTCACTTGCGTCTCTTTCCATCTCTCTCTCTCTCTCTTTCTCCATCTCTATCTCTCTCTCTCTCTCTCTTTCTCTCTCGTTTTCATTTTTCTTCTTGTTCACATTGTGCTTAACTACTGGTCGCATTCGTTATGTTCTCTTTACGAGAGCCTCTTGTTAAAAACTTTAATTCCATCCCCTTTTTTTCTCTGGCCAGTGCTTTTTAGCTCTCTTTTAGCGCAAAGTTAATCATACCGTGGATACGTTAAAATCCATTCAAAGCTATTTGTTAATCTAATACACATTATTTATTTATAAACTATTAATATTTTAGTAATTATCAAGATGAAATAGAGACTAGAAATTTATAGATTAAAAACTCACAGCCAAAGAGGTTCTTTATTTTTAATAACTTAGTCGTTTATAAAATTAGGTATTTAGGAATTGGCGCGCATTGGAATGTGAAGAAGGAACCAATTCCTATTGTATTATATTGTTGTATTACGGTGTTTTATATTTCATATGCTGCGTGAGTCAAGTGAGTTAACTCGTTACTTATTGTAGAACATGCGCCAGTTAGAATTTTCTCATTAAAAATGACGACATATGCAGAGGCTGAATAAAAAAGCATTATTCCTCGTTAATAGCGATTTAAAAATATTAAATAACATTTCCAACTCTAACATTCTAATTAAAAAAATACAGTATAGATTTTTTAATTGAATGAAAATCGATGTATGCAGCTGTATTCAAAGACAATGGATTAATCGAATAATATTTTTGATAAATTTTCGTTGGGCGCAAAATGAAGCGTCGACGTTTCGAAAAAAGTATGTATTTATAATATTTTTCTCAATGTAACGGTCGATCTCTACTTTTATAACGAAAAAAAGTAACGCATCTCAAGAAATTTATTATTAAATTTATAAAAAAAAAAAAAAAAAAAAAAAATATATATATATATATATATATATATATATATATATATATAACGGCTTAATTCACAGGCTCCACGGTCATTCGGATCCAATCGAATGTCATTATGATACTCCGACGCGTACGCCAATTGCGCAGCTGCTTAAACAGAATTATCAAGTGTAAATGGAGCGCAATATCAATTTGAAAAGTTTTAGGTACGTTAGGTGGAGGCACGAGAAACCAAAGTATAAAGAAAAAGGCGAAAAGTTTTCAAAGTCCAGGCCGCTTGTAATAAATCGCATTGGTCAGTAGGGTAAAAAAAAAAAAGAGAAAAAAGAAAAAAAGAAGGCAAAAAGGTGAAAAATGAAAGAACGCCCAGATTCAAGTCACGCGTGTGGGGCGCATCCGAAGCAAAGCATGAAAGAATATCTCTTCGCTAATTTTCACACGAGGTGTCATATAAATGCGCTACCACGTCCTTGCGCATAAAGGGGAGGCTGAAAGGACGGGAATTAGTTCAGTCACATGTCTCGCTGTGATAGACAGTAGTGAGAAGGATGGGCATAGAACTTGTGTCGGCTCGTGACGCGAAGACAGAGTCCCGAAAACAGTCCGCGAGCACAACAAGTCGCATTGTCGCACTGATGACGCAGCAGCGGGGGCGCATCGTCGTCTTTATTCTCTTGCAGGAGAGAGAAGGAGCGTGGGAGGCAGCGACCTTTCTCCTTATTCTTAAAAAGTCCTCTTTTGCTAAAGAACGCGTGTCAAAAGAAGAGGCATAAGGCAGGGCAAGATGCGAGCATCTTGCGAGGCAACTAACCAAGGGATTCACAAAGAGAGAAAAGAAATTCGTTAGAAGATAATGAAATGGCACAATGCTGATGATTACTTCCCGAAATCGACAATACAGGACTCGAATTCACAGACTCTCGACGGCCGAATGCAGCTTTAAAAACAACCGTTCGGAACGAGATAGAGTTCGATCGAGCCGACAGACGATCGTGAATTTGCATTCCTCGGAGACGTGCACGAGACGAGACAAACGTCCGCTCGCTCATTGTGGGTGCTACCCGGCACTGCATTCGAAATGAGCTGCGGAACAAACGAAAATACTTGTGCGAAACTCTCGCGAGCTTTCGAAAGTGCGTCCGAGGTGGTCGCATTGTTGTTTCACCTTCTAATGTAGTGACGCCTGCGGGAGAAAGACGAGGGAAAGACGTGGAATAAAGAAGGTCCGAGCCGATGAATGAAGGAGAAAGGAGAAGAAAAAAACCCGGCGACGGTTGCGCGAATGTTCTCACTCGCTCTCGAATCGCAGCGGCCGCTCTCTACTCCCTCGGAGGGAGACCGAGCCCGAGCCCGAGCCCGAGCCCGAGCCCGAGCCCGAGACAGAGACCGAGACCGAGACCGAGACCGAGACGGAGTACGAAGCCTCGGGTTGCGCTCCTCGCACACGCAACAGGTACGCGCCACCTACAGCCTACCAATGTGCGAGCGGGCGCGCGCTATTCTCTCTCTCTCTCTCTCTCTCTCGCTCTCCTCCAGCTCGTCATTGTCGGAAATCGGAGAGCCTCTTCGAGAGCCGACATTGCGGGTTTGTACGCACGCGCGGCCACCCGGACAAATAAGGAGAGGGGCCGTAGCCTCACTCCCTCGACCCAAGGAGCCCAAGCAAAACAAGTCCAGGGCTTTGAGCCAGTGCTCGAGGAACCTCGATCGAGGGGACGGCGCTTAAAGTCCCAGCTCGAGGAACAACGACAAACTCTTCCACTCGTTCGTTTGCTGCCCCCTCGCTCCTTCTACGATACTTTTATCTGACTTCCTGCGCTTTTTCCCTCCCTCGCGGATCAGTCCGTCCATTCGCTTATCCAAAGTATCTTTCGAGCCTTAACCACTTGGGGACTTTTGGAGAATCAAACCTTAATCCAGTGCAAACCGATCGCTCAATTCGATATTTTTCTCTAATACTCCGCATGACATAGCGATGGGATGGTCGCCAATTTATCTACTTCAAGTCACCAACGACCACAAATAAATTAACAATCGTTAAAATGTTTGTGCCTTTAATACTGTCCTTTTACAATTGCCTAACAATTTTATCTTCCTCTTTTTTCTCTCTTTTTTTGTTGTCTTTTACAATGCGCTGCCCTCTCACTTTCTCATTAAATGATCGTTTATTATATGCCGCAAACCACTTAATTATAATTCCTATGTCTACAATTGACAACAATTGCCAAGCTTTCAATGCTTGTACAATATGGTCGTGATCATTGCAAAAATGATTTATAAATCATATATAATGAATTTGATGAAAGCCATTAAAATGTGAATAAATTATGAAAATGAATTTATTCAGTATTTGCCAAGGATTAATATCAGATAACGTTGTAGCTTCGGGTAATTTGGTGTAAATTTGTATTTGAAGTGATCGAAGTCAGATGCTGTAGATCGTTTTTATGATCTCTCGTCAATAGAATTAGTCGCGGCAGTTGATGTTTTCACAGACACTGTATTTACCGGATGGCTCGTAAAGTAACTCTCAATCAGGCTCGTGGACGAGTGTTTTTTAAAGTAGGACAATCAAGTACCGATGAGGCAGCTGTATACTGCCAACACCCACGGCGTACAAGACAAATAAATTTTATGGAATCTCGAAAAATTCGTAACGGAAAATGCGCCACAGTAATCCAAGACCTTTCCGTCACAAAGCTGACGAAGAAAAAAAAGTCCAAATGAAAGTATCGAAGTTCGAGTCCAGCATAAAGATGTGCAACAAAGCGTACAGCCAGGAAAAACCAACAAAGCGAGCAAGGAATCCAACGAACTTCTACTCCAATGATCTGCCGATTGAGGAAAAGCGTACGTTACGCCCGCGCGCGTGGCCCATCGTACATAAAACGCTCTCGCGGTCTCCTTTGCCATCGGAGAATAGAATAAAGAATAAAAAAAGGCGAAAAATTCACTCATTGGGGACGTTTAAAACCGCCTCAAGTCCGTTGAAAAATAGAGATCCTTCGGCTCCCATTATCAACGCGTGCCCGAGACCCTTTGTCCATTGTACCTTGCGCGCGCGCGCCCGCGCACGTCCTACAAGATACAGGGCCAACAATAAGCTCGAGAGATATTCTCGCAGGCACTTCCTCTGCGCACTGCCTTGTTCCTGGAACGCGCCTCCTCTCGCCCACGCGCCCCACCACAATACCGGGGGCCCCGCGCCCGCGCTCAATCCCTCCCCCAAAACGCATCACTATGCTCCCTCCGTACGACCTAACGGTCTCCTCTTCGCGAAGAATGCCGCCCCCAGGGAAAAAGAAACATCTTTAAATGGCTCGCGGCCCAATAATGCATGGCACACGACGCAGTGTGCGCGTGCGCTTCAAGGGTCTTATCCCAGCCGACGCACAACGAAGATCCGCGCGATTGCGACGCGCGAATCCAGGTGAAGAGACGGCCGTCGCGCCTCTCAAATAACGAAGAGAGCGAGGAGCCCGACAATGAGAGGTGGGAGGACACGTGCACCCAGATCCAGGAGCTTAGGCTGCCCCCTCACCTCGCGGAGCTTTTCTGGGCGGGGAGGTGTGGGAGGATTAGCCGCGCGAGCGGAGAAAAGGGACTGAGGAATTTATTGAATGAAGCCGACTTTGGGAGAATGAAGGGCCGTCGTGGAGGGGAAAACAGACTGGCCGCAACCGTCAAGCCGCTCCTCCGTGAAATTCGCCGTGTGTGCGAACACCAAAGGGAAAAAGCCTCTCGCGTGTCGGGGGCAGATCTGCGGTGGGTCCCTGTGGCGAATCCTGGCGAGTCTTACACACGCTTCCACTGGCATTTCCACACGAGAAAGGAGATTTAGCGAAGGAGCGATCGGGCCTCTCTGAGGCATCGGTTTCGAGCTTGCCTCGTTCAATCTCGATGACGGGCCTTTTGTCGCCGCCGAGATCATTTGGATTATTTAGTGGGATGTTTTATTGGACCGAGGATTGCGACGAGTTGATGAGGTACGACGCAAAAGCCTGACATTCGCGGACTCCCGAGCCTAGGTCCTACGCTTTCCTTCTGCACGAATAAATTTTTACCAATGGAAGATCGTTGTTTGCTAGGCAAAGAGTATTGGAGCTTTTGCGAGAATCGATTTTTGACGCAAACTTATGCAATTTCAAGCTGCCCATATCGCGTAAATGCTTACAACTCATTAATAAATAAATATTACTCGTATTAAAATAAGGACAATTAGCATGGACAATAAGCCAACGATTTTGCGAAACCTACCAAGTTGAGGTTTACATTCACACGTACAAACATTAAGGAAGTTAACATCATTTTATTTTAATG
Organism: Ceratosolen solmsi marchali; assembly: GCF_000503995.2. Classification (NCBI taxonomy): domain Eukaryota; kingdom Metazoa; phylum Arthropoda; class Insecta; order Hymenoptera; family Agaonidae; genus Ceratosolen; species Ceratosolen solmsi. The sequence goes on from NW_011948417.1 coordinate 5,478,271, forward strand.
ATTTGAAAAGGCACGCAATAGTAAGGTAAGGAAACTTAATATTTTGACTTGATAGTTTGACGGCATCGATACCATTGGGACTCAGTGTGCCTTAAAGAAATTTGTAAGATTATGTTGGTAATGTAACTATTGAGAAAATTAGTCTTATCAGAGTATTTACAGAGCCATCGATGTACAAATATAAATACGAAAAATTAAACTTTATTATCTTTAAATATATTATCCCTTATCACATCTGGTTTCTCTCTATTTGTTTCCGATGCCATAATTTTGAATAGAAAATGACAATCATATCACATATTTATTCGTATTAGTGACACTTTCATGTTTTATGATTATATATATATATATATATATATATATTTTTTAATAAAGATAATTATCCATATTATAAAATAAAAAATTGAATTTATCGATTTAACAAATTCGTGATTCTCTACTTTATTGTATAAATAAAATTAATTATTTACTTTAACTGCAATTAATAATTTATTTTAAATTTATTAGAATATCGGCATTTTAACAGCTTTGTTTGTTCGTCAACAAATATACATATCAGATTAGAATGAAGTTGTGAATTTCCTTTTTAATTTTATTAAAGCTGTTGCGTTGGGCAATTATGTTAAGTATGTTCAAATTAATATAAAAATCATTATTAAATTTATGATAAAAGTATTATTGTAAACAATTAATTATTTAAACTATTTATTACGTCTTTTAATTATGAGCAATTCAATGTTCTTTTCCAACATCGTTAAAGGGTTTAAAAAAAAAGGAAAAAAGAATTTTATTTAACTATTTAACAATTTTATTAATTTTTTTTTATTTAGTGTCTTAGGCGACTATTCTGGAAACCAAAACTCGTATTAATTTATAGTTGGGCAAATATCGGAATTGAATAAAAAGTATTAAAGTAAACAAGTAGTATGATTGAAAATAGGAATGAAAGGCGGTAATCATCTTCTTGTCGTCTTGTTGCTGCTGAATACTGATGCGGCCGCATTGATCTCAAATGAACTGAGGTCCTATACAGGATACACGAGTATACAGAGTAAGGATCTTTGAGAATAGAGCAGCTTTTAGTCAGTCGGTGGGTTCGCGATGGATGCCTGTCTCTCGAGGTGTGTGTTTGTAGTACTTCAACGAGGCGAAAGAATGAGGGGAAAAGGTAGACGGGGGAGGCAAAGCAACGAGCGGGGGTGAGATCGCACGTCAGACAACTTTTACTTTTATTTCTTTCTCTCTAGGGTTTTCTCCTTCTAGCTTTATGTGTACGTGTGATGAGAAATATCGGTCTTGCAAGACTCGTCTAGTTTTCTAAAAAAAAAAGGACGATTGAATACGTGGGAAACGAAGGTAATCGTGATCCCGCAGAGAGTGTAACGAACTTTTTTGTGCCTCGATTAGCCGTATTTATATCACATTCGAATTACAAAAGTTACAATTCCTCACTACCGAAAAAAATTACAATTGTTCCACCAATAAGTGTATTTCATAATTATATAAATCATTATTCATGACTTATTTTATATTTTGATAAAATATTTGGATGAAATTAGAATCATTGTATGGCGAATGTACCGTGGTATATAATTTATAATTAAAATTAACTAAAATAAAACATTTTAATATTTAGTTTAATATCGATTAATTATACATTATGATTGGTTAATTGAATTCATTAATTGTATATGGATTGAATCATTAATTATTAATTTAAATAATCATAGAAGAATCAAGACAATTATTTAAAGTAAATCTGTTACTAATGCATTATCACATTATTATATAGAATTACGGCAATGTCTTTTAAAGTTTGATCAATTAACATGGATTATAACAACTTTTTAAAAAAAATTTACAAAATATTGTATAAAAATGATCTAAATTGCTTGTTTTTAATGATACTCCCTCCCTCTCTCTCTCTCTCTCTCTCTCTCTCTCTCTCTCTCTCTGTGTGTGTGTGTGTGTGTGCGCGCGCGCGCGCGCGTGTTTATTTAATTATATTATTCAATTACATATATTGAAAAAGTTCTATATATATGTGTGTGTGTGTGTAATTCGGATCGTGTGAGAAGTATTTATTACTTTCTACGAAAATTATATTGAAATGCAACACATCCGGCACATAGAAATTTCATTTACTTTGAGAAACCGAAGCAGTCTTAATTTAACGCACGTCTCCGAATTAGGATGAAAAACCTTTGGAGGAAACTGAAACTGGACAAAGGACGATTTCAAAAATGAAAACCGTTATCGAAGAAATTGAGCATGGAGACGATACTGCCCCTCGCCTTGTTCGATCCTTATACCCTATATCCTTGATACCTTTGCTTGAGAAAAATCCCAGAGCAAAGGTCGCGAGGAATGAGCCGATTAACTAGGCCGATATTTTTTTTCGAACGATGTTCATTCTGTATGCGAGCTTTCCGTTATTCGTCGAATCGGCACTGATGGGCTCGACCGCAATGCCGTGCCAATTGATTCAAATACCAACTAAAGGACGTACGGTACAATGAGGCGGATGTAGGTTTCCCGATGCTCAGCGTAAGCGAAAAAGATGTGTCCGTGAGAGGTAAGAAGAACCCTTTTCACTGACTACCTTCAATGTATTCCATTATTGCGATTGCTCCGATGAATTGCTTTGAATAATTACATTGACTGTAGAATTACTTTAGACGAGGACGTGTCACTGGTTTGCTTTCGTGGATTTTCGATTCTAATGTTTGTAATATTTCGAGTAATTATGTTGCTTAACGGATGATTTCTGCCAGTATTATTTGGAGGGGGGAGTGAGGAGGAGGAGAGAGATAATCAATATAACAGTAAGTACTTGTAAAATAACAAACGTTTGCATTAAAGAATGCATACTGTTTTTTTTTTCAGAATTTTTTTTTTTTGCCTCCTAAAAAAGTATGGAGTAAATTTTTCAAAATAGTGTATTTTTAAAGTAAAAGTGATCATGTATATCAAGTTTAATAATTATTAATTTATTAAGCAAAACAAGTTCTATAACGCGTTGTATTTAAAATAAAAAATTATGCGTATTGTCTAACATAATTTCTTTTAAGATTCAATTATATCAATTAAATCAGTATATGAAAATGCTTGCCTCGTTTTCCCGTGAATGGTCATAGTTACATAAAAAAAAACATTTTTAGCAAAATGGTCATAATTATATCTCTTA